>NW_012267226.1:8943111-9074744 GCF_000151885.1 Dipodomys ordii
TTCATGTGTCTATTGGCCATCCTTCTTTCTTCTTCAGAGAAGTTTCTCTTTAAGTCTTTCGCCCACTTATTTATTGGGCAGTTGGGAAACAAAAATTTTTTAAACTAAGCTTTAACTATTCTCATTCTCTATTTCTGTTTTGCTTTTTCCCAAGGACTTACAATGATTAGAAATAGCTGCAGATTTTGACTGAAAAGCATAGACTCTGGGGGAATCACCTCTACTTTGGGTTGATACTAAACTATCAGCACAACACAAATTAGAATTGTCTTTAGGTGGCCCTTCAATCTATTAACCTCATTCCACAACTGAGGTCATACAAATTCACTCTTTTTTAAAAAATAAATCCTGACAGATTCTAATTATCCTTTTTTCCTCATTCAAATTTCGTGAAATTTAAAAAAAAACTTTTAACAGACAAGATAGTTTTATCTGTTTTCTGCAGCTGTAGCAAAATCACTTTGACCAGGTGATTTCTGAATAAAGGATATTTATTTGGGCTCATGATTCTGCAAAGTGGAAAGTTGACAATTGTATGGTCGTATTTGTTAAGGACAACAGGTTTCTAAAACTCATGCTAGAGGCAATTCATACTACTAGGCAAAAGAGTAAAGCACTAGCATAATTTTGCTTTGTAATAGCCCTTTCCTGTAGTATATAATTCATTCCCTTACAAAGGAAAACATTCCTTATCCCACTGAGGAGACAATTAGAATTGAACTTTAAAGGACTATTCTGAATTTTTCGTTTAAGAAATAAGATTATAGTGAGTTTCTGTCATTTTTTTCAAAATATAAGATAAAAAGGCTTAGTTGATAAAATAATGCTTTAAGTTTAGTGCAGTTTAATTTGCAACTAGTGTTTTAGATCTTAATGTAGAAACACATTATATCACATAAAACATTATATTTGGCTATATTTTGGGGGAAACATGGCAAAATAGGCTAGGGTTTATAGTATTTCTGTATTTGCATACCAAGTTATGCATGATTGAAAAAGCACCAAAGGCGTTGAGGGTTGGGAGCCAGATACACGTGCTTTTCCACACAGACCTTGTATTTGTTGTGCAAATGTTGTAGAATCGCAATTTCTTCATTTACCAAAGGGGATGATCACCTTTAATAGAACTAATGAAGACTGAAGTTAACTCCTGGAAACCACTTAAAATGGTGCCTGGTGTACATCTCTTAGCAAAGGAAGCTTCTCATCTCTCTCTGAGGACCTGAGTAGCATAAAAAAGGTATCCAAATAACTTGGATTAATAAATGTCTTTGTTAAATGGCAACTCTTTTGTAAACTATTTAAGGATAAAAATAGAAAAGTTAAAAACAATTAAATTCAAAAAAGGAAAGTTGAAAGTATCCTGGTAAACAAGACAAACAACACAGGACAAATGTTAAAAGATAAGTACAGAATATATATTACATATGCACATATATATACAAATATGTGTACATGGATTTACATACACACATATATATATACTTTTATATATGCACGATGATCTGCTTGCTGTGGTATGTCCCTCTAAGACTCATGCTGAAATTTGATTGGATGGGGTGGGGAAGCGGAACCTTTGAAAGGTGCTGTGATTTCTGGGGTTGCAGCTTTAGTGGCAGAGCACTTGCTTAGCATGCACAAGACACTGGGTTTGAGCCCCAAGATCATCAAAAAACAAGCAAAAAGACTTAATCAGTTTTCTAAGCAGGACATTGCGTTTTTCAAAGGCAGTAAGTACACTGATCTCCAATGTGTATTTTAATTCCCATGGAGTGTTTTTATTAATCCTGGTCAACACTTTGAAATTCATCCGTTGTCTGCATTACATGGGCAGACATCATTTGTTTCTCTCAAGCAGCCTCTGGAATAACTCTGCTCCTCAAAGGCCATCTCAAGTGGTTCCCCAATTGCTTCTATCATTTTTATCCAGACTGACTGGTAATTTGTTTATACCATGTAACTTGAACACAGTTAAAACAGTTATTCTTTAGTCAGCCCTATTGATAATACTGTTTTCTCTACTTTCTTTGCCCTGGATCCTCTCTTTATTTTCTAATTATAGACGAAGTAGGTTAAACAGTTGATACGAATCTTTTTTTTTTAAATAGGGAGGCCTCTAGTGTTTCATCATTAAGTATGTTGGCTCTTGATTTCCAATAGAAGGCCTTTTGCAATCGAAGATTTAATCTAAACCAAACTTCCTTAATGTGCTCGTGCTTTTCTAAGATAAAGCAAGGGAGACTGAACAAGAGAACGAAATGAGAAAACATATGCATATGTATTGTTATCAAACACGTTTTTTTTAATTACTATAGTTTTTATTGCATCAGGGTTTGAATTTGGAGCTTTGTATTTGCTCAATGGTACTCTCCCACTTGAACTATGCTTCCAACCTGGCTTTTGGTGGGCTATTTTGTAGACTGAATTGTGTGGGCTTTTATGCCTGGGCTGGCTTCACACCTCACCTTGATTCTCTGGATCACATCCTCCTGAATAACAAGGACTTCGGGTGTGAGACACTGGTGCCTGGCTATCATAAGTTTTTGCCATAGGTTATATCTTAAAAGAATGCTAGCACCAAATGTATTTGATGATGTATTTTCTATATATCTAATATACATATATTTATAAATATGTGTGTGTTTGTGTTTCTGTACATTTACACATTTGGGAAATTAGTGACAGCAATGACACAAAGGATGATGGCAATGAGAATTAGAATCGTTATCAAGTACTCATAGTAGTGACATGGTGTATTATAGTTGTATGTCCCCTGACAATAAACCAGCCTTTTAATCTTAGAACAAATCCTGCTTGGTCATGGTTGATAATTCTTTGGAGATAGCATTGAATTTGATTTGCTAATAGTTTAAGAGTTTTACATCAGTATTTCTCAGAGAACTTTGTTTACCATTTTTTTACACTCTGGAAGGAGGGGGCTTTCTTGTACGAGTCTTTCTCTGTCATCAAGCTGAAGACAGTGAAGTGGAGAATGGGCCATCTTTGTTCAGTGCTTTACAGAAGTTTATGTAGCCTGGGAATTATCTGATCTTTGAAATTCTAACAGTAAAATTCTTTGATTGTGCCTCTGTTATGAAAGATTTTTTTGATTGCTTTTATTCTTTTTGGTCAAATCTGATTTCCTACTTTTTTTCTTCACTTTGAGTATTAAATGATTTTTCCCTCCTAGGAAATAATCTATTTAATGCACTTTTTAAATTATTTAGTATAATGTGTATGTTGCAGTTCCTTGACTTAAGAATGATCTGCTATTATATCCTCAAACGCTATGTTTATTTCTTATCTTTTGTCTTGATTGGATTGCCTTGTGCCTATTTGTTAGTATTGTTGGATTGCTTTACTTTTTTTAAATGGCTTTCAGATCATTAAAAACTTACATTTTTGGGGGTTGTAATTTATTAAAAATATCTACTTATTCCATGTTCTTTTCCGTTTCCTTACATTTATTCTGAGGTTGCTTTCCTAATGTATTCAGTTGATTACTATATTATTTTATTTTATTCTTATTTTAATAATGAAAGCATTTAAGATTATTGCCTCTGAGAATAACTTTGTCTGCCTTACACACATAATGATCATTTTATTTCTATTATTTTCTAAATAGCCTATCATAGTATTTTTGACTTTTTTGTCCTGATAGGTTCTTAAAAGAATAGTTTAGATTACTAATTGTTTCCTCAAGTTTTGTTATTCATTTACAATTTATTAAAAAATGACCTGGTAGCATTGTCCTGCTTTGTTTTTGATGTAAGAATTTTATTTGTGAGCTAGAATAAAATCAATTTTTATAATTATTCATTGAAATTTGAAAATAAGAGATTTATTCATTGATATAGCAAACAAAGATCAATTCACCCATGACTTAAAATGTATTTATAATAAAATTATGTCTCCAAGATATATTTAAATGTCCTACAATAATTGTGTCTGAGTCAATTTCTCATTTATTCATTTAACAAGTAATATTAACCACCTTCTCTGTGCTAGACTCACTTCTAGGTGTCGGGGACAAAGCAGAGAACATATTTAGAGGATATCTCTGGACAGAATCTAAAGATACAGGCAGAGAGACCTAAGATACCTCACCAGGCTAAGCACATATACCACTTAGGTGCCAATGTTTTTTGAAAACGTAAATGTGAATTGGTGCTGGTGGCTCATACCTGTAATCCCAGTTCTTTGGGAAATCTAAAATCTGAAGATTCTGGTTCAAAGCCAGCCCTGGCAGTAAACTTCATGAAACTCTTAGCTCCAATTCACCATCACAATATTGCAAGTGGGGATGTAGCTCAAGTGGTAGAGTGCTAGCCTTGAGCAAACAAAACTCAGGGACAGCAGCAGATCCCAAATTCTAGCTCCAGGACCAGTGCAAAAAACTCCCACAAAACCAAAAAAACCAACCAAACAAAAACCAAGAAATGGGAAGAATTTCCTTAAATACCTTGCTTCTGTATGCAGTTTCACATTTTGCTTTGTATCAATTTTCTTATTAATTTCTAGTATCTTAGGTTCTCATGAAGACTACAGAGAAAGAAATTGAGATTACTGGGCAGACATGTGTAGTCTCACGGTTTCCTTTTATTGTCGAAGCTATAGTTCAGTAGTCCGGCTTTTCTTCTTTGCCCTCGGCATGCATTACAAAACCCTCTTTATTACACACATCTCGGTGAAAAGCTTCAGGCTTCTCAATATCACTCTTCATTCCATCCAAGGCTGTAGCAGCCAGTTCCAGGAAAACTTTTGTGCCAACCTTCAACACTGACCCCTCTGTCCTGTGCCTCCCTCCTCCCTGCTCAGAGCCCACTGCTGGCAGGGAAGTCAGCTTGCTCCTCACTCAAACAAAACCAGAAAATACAGACTGATTCAGGCCCATACTTCATCACTTCTACCACTGAAGGATGGGATTTGATGCATACAATATTCAGCTGTCATTTGCAGGTCATCTAGACCCAAGGTCACCTCCAAAGAGCTCTTCTGAGGTACCATGGATTTCTCTTCAACAGTGACTAAACTCTGTAAGGCACCCTGGTACAGCTTTCCCTCCTTCCCTGTTTTATACTTGGCGCCAGGTGTCTGTTTCTTAAAAGCATTTCCAAATACATTACCTGCATGCAAGGCTTATCTTGGGCCCTACTTTTGGGAAATCCAGGTAGAGAAAACTCTGCTTCACATCTTGCCCTGTGTATCGCTTTCAAATGTTTTTGTGGCTTTTAGAACAACGTCTTGAATCATTTTCTATCTTAATGTTTAGATGACGGACTCTTACTCTTCCATCTGGGTACTGCTCTTTGGGACTGAACTTTGATGTCTATTCTCCCTCCTCCAAAATTTATATGTGTCCTTTTGAAGTAGGAACTCACCTTTCAGCTTAACAGTTCATTAAGATTTACATCACTTTGCTTTATCATTAGAATACTTTCTGGTTATATGGGATTGTTTCTTCCTGAGTTTGATGATCATCCTTATTTCTCTTACCTTGTACATCTCTACTTGGACACACACACAAAATCAGAATGTGTGTGTGTGTGTGTGTGTGTGTGTGTGCCAGTACTGGGGTTTGAACTCAGAGACTAGGCACTATCCCTTAGCTTTCCCTTTTATTTATTTGTTTGTTTGTTTGTTTTATTGCGAGAAGACCATATAGAGGAGTTATAATTACATGGGTCCCTTAGCTTTTTCACTCAAAGCTGACACATTACCACTTAACCCATGCATCCATATTGGGCTTTGGTGGGGGGGAAGGGAGTAAGTTGGAGATAAGAGTCTCACAGACTTTCCTATCCTGGGCTGGCTTCAAACAGTGATTCTCAGCTTCCTGAGTAGCTAGGATTACAGAGGTAGGCGACCAGTGCCCAGTTCTGGTTCTGTTTAATGATGATGCTCTGAAATGAAGGCCGAGTTTTCACAGACTCTAGAACATCAGAAGAGCACTCACCCCAATGTCCCTACTGTTCTTATGACAACAATAAGTGGTGACACAACATTCAGACTTAAATTAGTACAACCATTTCCTCCTTGTGACTATGTGTTTTTTTCTTTTAAAATGCAAAATGAGAGCATGTCATGACATGGCTTTAATAAGGTATTCCACTTTTAGAAGACTCAGGCTCTCAAGTGCTGCCTAGATAGTAAAAATAGCCCATCGGGTCAGTATAATTCCCTTGAGAAGTCTTCGACTATGTTGAAAGAATGTCTCTATGCTGGGCTTTGAAAGGTGGTTACATCTTCGGCCATTAATTTTCCAGTGCGATCTGGGCCTTCCTTTGCCTTTCCTTATATGTATATTGTGATTAGATATGTGTGTTCCCACATTTGTCCTGGTGTTTGATATCTCCTACCATTTGCTCAGACAGTACCATTCTTTTACACTGAGCCACGATCCAGAAAACTAATTTTCCCTTATTATCATATATCCAGCAGATTACGCCTCATATTTTCTCCTAGCAATAGTAAAAATAACAACTGTGGTAATAAGTAATCAAAAACCTTCTATGCACCAGGTTTAGCACATTTTATGTACATTCTATGTACTTCTTGTAGTATCCATTATAAAGGTGGACTCCTGAGTCCTTTTTGCAGTTAAGAAGTCTGAATTCTCATAACTGGGAAGTGGTGGATCCACCGTTCACCTTTTGCTCCTTCCATTATTGCAACATGTTTGCTGATTATGCTTCTAAAATTATTTTAATGTCCCCTGGTTGTTATTATCCTCGGGAAGATAAGAAAGAGACATTTTTTAAAAACCTCGCTGCTCTGTTATTTGTCAGGTATTCAGATGCCATAAATGCAATTTCATGTTATCTTTTGACTGCAATTTTTTGCTCTTGGAGAAACAAATGAATTAAATGGTGTTGGGAAGGATGGTACAAATGCACAGGACGGCAGCACGCTTTGCCATTCTCCATGGTACATGTGCATTGGCTGTTTCCATATCATTCACCTTTGGCATCCTAGTGCTGATGCAATTTGTTTACTTGGGTCGCTAATGGGATTCATGCATCTGCTGTGCTGTTGTTCATAGCACATGATCCAGCTACTAGACACATCCAGCCTTAGTCCTGTATTGGAAAATAGTACCCCTTTTGTCGCTGATATGTTTATTCTCCAGGGATGGACATTCAGATGGAATCTACCAAAGAGGTGATTAATAATAAAAACAATTGATTCTTACATAGTCCAAATAGAAGGCCTTGGGGTTATAGCCTTCCTGCCCATTGGCAGTCCTACAGAAGATCACTGAGAATTACATTCTTTTCTTGAATTCCATCAATACTTAAAATTTCACGTAACTATTGTCACAGGAATCTAGGGTCTGAAACTGATGTCCACACTGTCAGGTGTCTTCTTGAAAAGCCAAGCTAATGGCAGAAGTCAAACAAACTTCGACTGTTTCTGTGGAGGTAAATCAGAGAGCACTGCACATGATTCAAGGTGGAAGAACTCGTTAATTGGCATGTTCCTCACCAAGTTACTTAACTCTTGTGTCTCCATGTCTTCATCTTCTAACAATCTGTACCTTAATGCTCATAGAGACTGTATAAATCTGCCATCAACTGGTAAGTTCGAATGTCAAGGGATTATGGGACTTGCAAACTTGTGAGGATTTCTGTGCATGCTCTCAAAGTTTTTGTGAACTCTATCTCCAGCCTCATGGTTGCTGCCATGGTTATATAGCTATTAGCTCAGCAGTTTTCTGAATGTTGCAATTACTCATTTCTATAAGTGTCCTTATAGCTGCACATCTCAGTCTCTTGTCTAAGAAAGGATGCCTTCCTGTCTTTTGCAAGATCTGCTTTCTCATTCTGCAAAGAACATACTCTATTTTTTTTGCCAGTCCTGGGGTTTGAACTCATGGTGTGGGTACTATCTCTAAGTTTCTTTTGCTCAAGGCTAGCACTCTACCTACTTGAGACAAAGTGTCACTTCTGACTTTTTATGAGTAGTTTCTTGGAGATAAGAGTTCCCAGACTTTCATCTCCAGGCTGGGTTCAAACCATGATCCTCAGATCCCAGCCTCCTGAGTAGCTAGGATTACAGGTGTGATCCACCAGCACCCAACCATAAGTAGAATCTTGAGAGTCAGTGAACAAGATGCTGGTTTACCTTTCTTTCTGGAAAACAACAACAACCACAAAAGTCATGGCTTTATATATATATATATTTTTTTTTTTTATTTTTATTTTTTTATTATGAAAATACTGTACAGAGGGGTTACAATTACATGGGCAAGATAATGAGTACATTTCTTATCAAGCATTGTAGCCTCCTCCTTTGTTTCCCCTTCCTATCCCTTCCCATCCTCCCCCCCCACACCCCCTACCCAATCCTCCCTCTACCCGCCCCCCCACCCCCACACCAAAGTTGTAAAGTTCATTTTTCAACATAATGACTTGTACATCTCATTGTTGCAATGAGTCCACCTGTATCCCTATTTAAACGATTTGTTTTTTCCCTTCCCCTCCACAAATTATACCGACATCAAATACAGTGAAAGCAGGGGTTATATACTGTGGGGGGAGGGACATACAAAGCAACAAAGAAATATGGTTTTGTTTCTAAAAGCAACTTGAGTTTTAATTTCCTCAACTCCCATGGTCAATGGGTGAGAAAGTCTGGATATGGTGACGTCTTTTAAACATTAAATCACCTTGTGGTTTTAATCTCTACACTAAAAACCCTATAGGATAAACACTTAGATATTTTGCAGATTTACTTTAAAATATGCTAAAGCCATAGCAAAAAGAACATAAACAAATCCACAATCCATAAATCAATTCTGAGTCTATAAAGCACAAAAAGAATCAAGTTGAATTTGGAGCAAGTGATAGAATTGGTGTAAGGATTTCTTTTTCTTTTTTAATAAGTTTTTTATTGTGAAAATATGGTACAGAGGGGTTGAAATCACATGAGCAAGGTAATGAGTACATGTCTTATCAAACATTGTTGCCTCCTCCTTTGTTTTCCCCCTACCATCCCTTCCCTCCCATCTCCACAATTAAATCCACCCCCCCCACTTAAATTGTAAAGTATGTTTGTCGACATAGCGTATTGTACATCTCATTGTTGCAATGGGTCCACCTGTATCCCTATTTAAACAAGTTGTTTTTTCCCTTCCACTCCCCAAATTATACGAACATTAAATGGGTTAATCGTGGGGGAGGGACATACAAAGCAACAAAAAAATCACTTGGTACCTTATAAATATGTTAGAAACAATAGCAAAAAAGTAAAAACCACTTGTGTGCTTATCTTGGGGTTCATTTCGCTTAACATAACCTTATCTGACCGTTTCTGCTTGTCTCAGATATATACTAGTTATTGCAAATATGGGAAACCATGGGACCCATGTTTCTTTGTGCCTGGCTTACTTCACTTAATATAATTTTTTTCAAGCCTCTCCATTTCCTAACAAATGGGACAATGTCATTCTTTCTAATGTAGGTGTAGAATTCCATTGTGTATATATAAGGATTTCTACATAGAAGTCCACGTGGATGAATGGGCACTGTGGGTTCAGAGGAAGGAATTTCCAAGAGAACCAACCAGTTAAGAAGTAAAAACTCTTTAAAAACATAATGATCCAGGCTGGGAATGTGGCTTAGTGGCCGACTGCTTGCCTAGCATTCATGAAGCCCATTCCTCAGTACCACAGAAAAGGCTGAACGTGGTGCTGTTGCTCAAGTGTTAGAGCGCTAGCTTTGAGCACAGAGAGACTCAGGGACAGTGCCCAGTCCCTGAGTTCAAGCCCTAGAACTAGAAAAAAAAAACACCATAATGATCCAATTTTACAAATTTGTCTTGGAATGATATTTTGTTTAGTTCCTCCTTAGGTCAATGTCCCATATATTATCCAGGAGAGATTTCCCTCTTTTGTTTATATAATTAAAGTACAATCTAGCTTTTTAGTAAACAAAATATGTTAAGGAACCAGCAACCAAGATTCTTAATAAATATTAATGGAAGAGGTGGAGAGAGCTCAGAATAGAGATAGCACTGGTGTTTGGCCTTGGGATATCATGCAGAACTTACCTCTTTAGTTTCAATATCTCCAGTGGACAAGATACCAGTTTTGCTGCATTGATTGCTGTTTTATAATATAAAATTTAATTATCTCTACTATTTTACAATAAGCTTTTTTTTGCCTTGGGGCCTCTGGCACAGGGTACAGTTAGTAACAAATCTAATAAATAAGGAAATAAAACACTTCATTTCCTTTTTCAGAAGGAAGTTGTGTTTTGCTCTGTGTGTTTCGAGCTTGGAGGAATTCACTTGAGCTTTCTCAAATACATTTATTCTTTGGCTCAGATAAGGCAAAGACATCTTCCAGAAGAAGAGTTTAAGAAGAGCAATCATCTTGGGACCCTGGAGACTTTCAGGATGGGAAGCAGTGCCCTTCCCCTTAGCAGGGACTGGAGTAAGTGCATTGTATCTCCACCTGTACCCTCAAGAGCTGTTTCTGACTCTTTATCCTTCTATTATTAGATTCTCCCTCATTCCATTTGTTTAATTCGAGCCATATAAAATTAAGAGCCCTGACTCTGATTAATCCTTCACCCACTTACACTTTTTCTTTTGAGTAATATTAGACAGAGGCAGGTTTTCTGATACAAAAACGTAGCTTTTGAGAGATGAAAAAATGCTATTGAGAATGTAATTGAAGTCAAACACTAAGATGTTCGTGCACAATGGCCTAGTGAGAGGAGAAATAAATGAGATGTGTTTATTATTGAGCTATTTAGGCTTTGGGGAATATGTAATAAAGAGTTTGCCATCCAAATATATACTGTGGTTCTCAACAGCATGCATTTAATAAGAATTTTATATGCTTAAATTATGCATATACTCTGGGTCTGATACAATAGAAGACAAAGAAATCTCAGATAAACACACAGCATTTGAAAAATCTAATAAACCAGGAGTAAATACAAGTGAGCATATTAAATTATATTATAGAGCAGACCATAGAAACCCCTAGAAAATAAGGGGGGAAATGTTCTTTCAAAGAGCATACAGCATCTGGCAGAGGGATTGGGAAATTTTTATGGTAGAGAGGGTTTTTTAAGCTGATCTACAAAATCAATGATCTACAACTATATGTTTCAACAGAAGTGAAAAATGAACGTACCATTGAGCAGAGAAACACTACTGAAGAGTATATTCAATATTTTCTTTTTTTCTTTTTTTAAATTTTATTTTATTTGTGAACATACTGTACAGAGGGGTTACAATTACATGGGCAGGATAATGCATACATTTCTTACCAAGCATTGCACTCCCTTCCCAGCCTCCCCCCTCCCCCCCACCCAATCCTTCCCCCCCTCCCCCCAACGACATTGTAAAGCTCGTTTTTGACATGACAATTTGTACTTCTCATTGTTGCAACAGGTCCACCTGAATCCTTAAAGGACTTGTTTTTCCCCATCTCCTCCACAAGTTATACTGACATCAAATATAGTGAAAGCAGGGGTTATACTGTGGGGGAGGGCCATACAAAGCAACAAAGAAATAATCTTATAAATGTGTTAGAAACACATGCATGAAAGAAAAAAAACATTAAAATACATATCTAAGGGTTCATTTTCCTAATATCACATTATCTGACCTTTTCCACTTGACTCATACATATACTAGATATTGCAAATAAGGGAAACCATGGGACCTATGTTTCTTTGGGCTTGGCTTACTTCACTTAATATAATTTTTTCCAAGTTTTTCCATTTCCTAACAAATGGGGCAATGTCATTCTTTCTGATGGAGGCATAGAATTCCATTGTGTATATATACCACATTTTTTTTTGATCCATTCATCTACTGAGGGGCATCTGGGTTGGTTCCATATCTTAGCTATGGTAAATAATGCTGCAATAAACATAGTTGTGCTGGTAGCTTTAATGTGGTCTTATATTCAATATTTTCTATTTCTACAAATTTCAAACTTTTGAAAACATAAACTCCTGCTTAAAGCAGATACAGAGATAAGATTAGAAAGAGAAGTAAAGGAATGATGATTACAAGAAAAATTATTTTAGCTCTGAGGAGAGGTAATTGGATTTAATTTAGTTTAGGACATACAAAAATGAATGACTTACTGTTTACCAAGCAAGCTGTTTTATAAACACTCATTTAGTTATATATACTTATACAGTGATATATTTATGTTTATAAGTTCTTCTGGAACAATGCTGTATTTAAAACTTAAAAGGTTAAAATATATACTTACCACAGCTATTTTTCCTCATATGGTAGGAATGAAAAGAGTTGGCCACTGTGAAGATGAGGCTAACCGGGGCAATGACATTATATTGTAACTCTATTAGGTTTTACATGATTAAAATGAGATTGAACTAAAAATGATAATGTAACCTATTTGAATTTCAGCATGGAAAGGAGCATTAATACCCAATATAATACCCAACATAATAATATTAATTGAAATTTAGCAAATAAAAACTGAGAGGGTGATTCGGAGGCTTTGTATGTGAACCATGTATATTGGCAGGAATTTTTAAAAAACAAACACCAGTAATTGTAATAAAAAGTAGGTATTGCAAGGAGCCTAAATGCATACCAGTCTTTAAAAGAATAAAATATATTTTACTATTCTTCTTATTATTTTTTTCCTCTGAGAATACTGATTCTTCTGCTGTCTTCTTGTGAAATCTCAGAATCTACAGAGTAAGAGTGAACTTTTTTGGATATGCTCTAAATCTGTAGTGATCATCCCCTGTTATATACATGTGTTTTTAGGGTATTTGCATTTAAATATAATCAAATACGTTACATAACCTCCAAATGTTGCTTTCAGTTTTGAAATTATTAGCCCTTTTCCTTATGCTCTAATCTCTTGACTATTCAACCTTGTCCTTTAGAACAATCATCATTTTTGCTATGCATCAAGTATCTTATAACATGTTTACCTACCAGATTATCATTATCACCCAACACTACTAACACTTGATATTTCAAACTTAATAAAGCCTGGCTTTAACTTGAGTTTCCCATTTTTTCCATCTCTCCCTATTCTCTGTATTGATCAACTTACTAACATAGGTTATGTGATAGCAAACACCATCATAAAGAACATAAGGTATGGGAAGGGTTTTTTTGGGGGGGTGGGGACAGGAAAGAGTGGGTGGAAGTAAGAATTTAAGGTAAACCTTGAAATTTCAATGAGTTGATAGATTTAGTTAGTTAGATGCCTAAGACAAGAACATTCTGAAACAGGGCAGGCAGAGAGCAAAGATCCTGCTACAGAAACAGGTCTGAAGTCTTACAAGAATCAATATGGAAGCCTGACAGAAACAGAATAAATAAAAAGAGCATGGAAGTAGGAAATGAGATCAGAGAGATAGATAGGTGTAAAGACTTCAACTCACAGTCTACAGAGACTATGAGCCCAAAACCACATTTTCTGGGTCAGTAGTAATTTCTTACCTTTCTATTATTCCTGATTTGTCTTCTGGCCTCATTGTGTCTATATTCTGTCATTCATGTTTTAAAATTTTGAGGGTCAAAGGGGATGGGTATGGGTGAATGGAGAGAGGAAGAGTGGATTAATGCACACACAGTATTCAATGAGATTAGGCAAATTGAGAGAATGGACAGGGTTGGGAGAAATGGAAGAGAATGACAAAAGGGATGACACAGACCAAGATACATTGCACTCATCAACTGACTTGTGGAACTGAAATCCCGCTGTCCAACTACTTAAAGATAATTTAAAATGGATAAATATTTAAAAATACAACCTTTCCAGAGCTTTCCATATGTAAGGTGTCTATACTTGAATAGCACTAGGGTACCGCAGGAAGACTTCCTGCCATCTGAGATTGTTTCCTACTCTTTTTTAAATTATCACCAAATTATTACTATGACAGAGAGCAATCTACCACCTCTTTTCCCCCGTGAAAATATTGGCACGTTGGGATGAAGATTTACATGTGGTTCAAAATAAAAGGGAAGCTAACTAGCCATTGATGCTTTAGAATTAACTGGAAGAGCCCTAATGCCTCTCTCATTGGTTTACTCTGGTTCAGCCACAGGCCTCAATTTGATGACTTTCAACACTCCCAGCTCAGACCTCAGTGCCTTTGAGCATACTGCTGGTTTTGTTCAGCACTTGTCTTGGTCTGGCCATTTCCTTCACATAGTTCAATCCCTCATTTCACCCAAGTCTTTGCTTTACCAAACTTGGTGGGCCTCACAGAACCTTTCTCAGCCACTCACTTGCTAAACGAGTAACTCTGCCACTTTCCACTCCTTCTCCTGCCCTGTTTTCTTTTGGTGGCATTCTTACTACCCGATCATTCCATGTACTTAGGTGTTTCTTTTGTTATCTTGTTACGTACACTAAAATGGAAACTCCACCAGAGAAGGGGCATTGTTGCTTCTCTTTGCTATTTTGTCCCTGCCATTTGAAACAGGACCTGGCACAAACACGGTTTAATAATTATTTGCTCTGTGAATGTGTCTCTGGTTGAAGGATCTTGATAGATTCGATAGCTGTTTTGCCCAAAGAGCTGGCAGCAAAGCTGGCAAACAAGTGTCATGAATTCCTCCTTCCTCTCTCTAGTAGGACACATTGTTGAATGGGAACTGGTATACCAAAAAATCCGAGAACAGCAGGACTGAAATGAAATTTCTCTTTTCACCTAAAGTCTTACAGAGGATCCAGAATTGCCCGATTATCTGGGAGCTGCACCTCTTCAATTCAGCATGCTCCGATTATCAATGGGAAGAGGTATGCAGGGCACAGGTAACCATCCCAGCCACCTTTTCTGCTCTGCCTTCCTTCAAACAACAAGATGGTCTCTCCAAGTATAAAACCTCATGCACTATCACCACTACATTATAAAAGGCATTTTGACCAAGTTGAGCATCATGAAGCTCTTTCAAGATTCACATCTAAGCTGTGCACCAGTGGCTCACTCCTGTAATCCTAGCTACTCAGGAGGCTAAGATCTGAGGATTGTGCTTCAAAGCCAGTCTGGGCAGGAAAATCTTTAAGAGACTCTTATCTCCTATTAACTGCTAAAAAAAAAGCCATATATGGAGCTGTGGCTCAAGTTATAGAGCACTAGCCTTGAGGGGGAAAAATGCTCAGAGATAGCACCCATAGGCCTGGAATTCAAGCCCCCAGGACTGGCACTAAATAAATAAGAGACTCACATTGAATAGGAAAGGAGCTGATGTGGAGAGGTGGAGAAATTCTACTCTTGTTTTTAGGAGAAAGAATCAGCCAGGGCCACCGGGAGATGAGGAAGTAGGAGAGGGTAGGACAGTTCAAGATGTATCTCCAAACCAGAATTGAGCGAGTTGATGAATGAATGAAGCCATCGCTTGCTTAAGGTTGCTAATCTTCAACTCTACTTAGACTAAAGCCTGTCTGGAAGCCTGCCCCTGTGCCATGCCAACCTGCTCTTGCAGTTTCTACTAGAATCCTCTATGAGCAACTGATGCGTGTGACTCATTTTCTTTGAGCTTTTATGAGATTTTGTGTGTGTGTATGTGTGTGTGTGTGTGTGTGGTTGGTGAGCCCACGCCACCGTGTTCACATTCTGTTTACCTACAATTCCATTACTTGGCATCGAGTGGAAAAGCATTTGAAAAGCAGGATGAAAGGAAATGAAAGCTGGTCCTCACCTTGAATCACATATCAGGAGCTGAAATTAGATCCCACCTACTGGGAAAAGAGAGAGCCCATGTCACCCAACAAAGCTCATCCCCAAAGCACATCCAAAGCCTCACATCCCTGCCCCCCTGGGCTTTGTCACCAGGGGTTCCACAACTGTGCCCAGGATGAAAGTATTGTCCCCTGCTTGCTCTGAAGCAAAGACAGCCTGCTTTTAATTAAGTGCAGGAGCCGTTGTTAGATTTGTATTTTTCTATCTTTTTTCCCCCATGCTTGATGGTGTGATGTGTGTTACATATTTAATTAAAGAGGATCTAATGAGTACTTCTAACAGCCCTGGGGTCAGAAGAGCCACTGCAGAGATTCATGCAAATGAGCTGGGCTTTATTGCTTCCCTAGTGAGCAGCAGTGATGTTGTCCAAAATGGCAGAGTCGGTGGGAACCCATCAGCTTTCCAACTTCTACTGCAAATGCCCAAAAGGGAGGCAAACAAAGAGATTTGGGAGTACAATTGGCAAGCTTTGTGTCTGGGCCCAGAAATGAATGTGTAATAGAGGCAAATCTAAACTTACAAAATAAAATGTGCAAGTGTTAATTCATTGGGTAGCAATGTAGGCCAAAGAACTTGCAAGTGAACTAAGACTCAAGACCTGGGAATACACTTTGGGACAAAGAAAGATGAATTAAATGAGAAAAAATGGAAGAAGATTTTAAACAGAACATGCTAATAAAACACTTGGATTTTACTTTGTGGAAACTTAGGAATTCCCAGCTGAAACTTCAGACATTGTGGGGCAGTGATAGGCATCCATCTGTCCATTCTTGATATATGAGCACTTCAGGGAAATGTTATTTTATGCCACGAAAAGTCTGTTAAGTAGAAAAATTAACTGGGATTGTCCTTGATAATTTTTGGAGATGTGTGCTAAAAACTGAGTGATGAAGGGCTTACTTATAAATGGCTTTGAATAAATATGAGCAAAGATAGCCAGACAGATAGATTAAACAAATTCAGAGAAATATTGTCAGTTGTCAAAATCTATGGGGTGAATACGTTTTTTATTCATTGAACAGTTATTCATCCTTACTGTAAGCTTTAAATTTTTCATTACCATTTTTTAGACAGTGCTTTTAAATATCTGTTTCTTTCCCCCAAAGTTCTGTTCATCAGGGAAACATGCATTTATCACACACATATTTCTTCCAACTCTCGTAAATCCCTTTGGAAAACCATCTCTTCATACAGACCCTGCTTCTTTCTCCTTCTTCCTTCAGAGACGTTTTCTTGGTAGGCTATGTCTGTCCAAATGAATAGTAAGCAACGCACCTCTCTTCTTTGTAATCGTTCATATGTTTTCTTTCAAATTAATGGTATCCTTTTTTAAAGAAAAAAGACTTAAAACTATTAAGATTAGTAAAACAGAACAAAAAGTTTTCATTAAATTTAATATATATTCATAAAACTAGGCAAAAGACTCCTGCATTCAAGACTTCAAAATTTCCCAAAACCATGGATTATTATTCTCATCAAGGAAAAGAAAAAGAAAGCATTTCCAAACTTACTCTGTGGCAGATCAAACAAAAATAAATAGGGGGTATGTTGTGCTTCAATGAGGTGTTATTTTCAGCCTCAATCCTAACTCTCAACCTCGAGCTTTCTTTATGGTGTAATTTATTCTTAATAAACTAACATGAATCCCCTTTACTCCTTGGTCAGTCCTGGACACATCTTGAAACCTCAGAGTAGGCCAAATCCTGGATGTCTTTGATATTCTACAAATAATTTTCCAACATGGACACAAGGATAGAAACCAACTTTTCTCTCTGATAAAACATTCATATATATATATATATATATATATATATATATATATATATATATCCAGGAATAATAATGAGGAAATAATGAAGAGAGAAGAGGGTGACTTCCATTAAATGCTTACTACATAGTAGGTTTCACACTCTCTTTTATCGATTATCACAATTAATCCTCACAACAACCCTATCGGATAATATCTGCCTTTGCAGATTCTTAGAGATGAGGAGTCTGGGCCTGCAGCAATGATGTATCACTCTCTTCCTGAGAGTCCTAAATCAACAGACTTTTATCTCCACACCCTAACCCCAATCCTGATGACTCAGAACTAGAGAAATTGGTCAGCTGATGCCCAGGCAACGCTTCCCTTCACAATTCTTAGATATCTAAGCTTTGAATCCCATATCATATTGCTCTCATTATCTTTTAGCTCCAAGATACTGACTGGTTCTTCAACAAAATAAATGTCAGCATATCTCTGTGATAGGGTGCTTTCCATTCTAAGTGCCAATATACAGAATAAAACCTTGTGATTCACTGGTATCTTTAGAGACTAGCCATGACATTTCAACCACTAAGAACCAACTTGGTACCTCTAGAGTCTTGAATGTGCAATTGTTCCATTCAGATTTCACCCCTCTTACCCTGTACTTCTACCTTCACATCAGTTAGATCATTGTCTGATGTAGCTTTAAGTCCCAGTAACCAACTCTACCACTCTTAAACTGTTCAGTAACTCAGTAATTCCATTCTTAACTCATTCTTCCTCATACCCACCTTAATGTTTTGCTGACTGGACTGCCTCCATGCCAATTTTTCCCTTGACTATTCAACTTCCAAGGCTGTAGAATAAAAAAAGATGAGCTAATGGCATGGCTAACGGGTAGACTCTAGCCCGTTCAAGAAGAATCAGAATAGCTCAAGATACAATACTAATGCACTGTAGAAGTTCGTCAAAATGTGCTTAACTTTTGTGAAGCACATGCCTTTTTGTGGCCAGGATTTGAACTCAGGGCCATATTCTGGCTCAGCTTATTTGTGTGGCTGGTGCCCTGCAACTTGAGCCAAGCCTTCAGGACAGCTGTCTAGAGGGGCACTATGATCAGAGAATTGTGCCATATGTGCTACAGATGCCCAGGTAGGTGAGGGGACAAATGCAATAATTCAATTGAAGTGGACATACTTAGGCAAAATTGATGGATCTGTCAGTCATCGCACTGAGGAGTGGGAAGTACCACAACCAAGATCAGTCATGGTAAGAGGCATGGTTGGTTACGAGGCCCCAGGTTCTGCATCAGATACCCAATATGTGCGATTTATGGGGATTCTTGGAAATATCTGGAATATTTGGTAACGCCTGACTAGAGATCAAGAGAAAATAAGAATCGAAAGTACACATTTGCAATGTAAATTTACATAGCTGTGACAGTGTAACGGAGCTTAGGAAAGGGAAGGGATCTTGTAGAACCAGATGATAAAGACATAATTTCAAGTGTCCATTTTGTTTTGTGAGAAAGAGGAATTGGAAAAGAGAAAGGAAAGTAGGAGAAGAGGCCAGTCATATGGGATGGAATTTCATGCAATGAGAATATTCAGAGGTTTCAGATTTTTTTTAAAGTCAGGGAATAAGTACTAAAACACAGTAGTTGCCCTTAGTGTCTAGAGATTGTCGACCTCCAGGAGAACCATTTTTGAGAGACCGGTGTGGGGAAGTCCTCTTGCAGAGATTCAGTGAGTGCTGGTAAGTCATGAATGCCATTCTCTTCCACAAGGGATGGCACAATACTGCCCGGGGATAGGGCATCAACTTCAAGACAGCAAAAGGTGGGTTAGCAAGGGAGCAGAAGGACATTTTATTTCATAGATGAGGAGAAATAGAAACATTTATGAGCAAAAATAGCCAGAGAAAAGTGAAGATGAAAGATGCAAGGCAAAAGTGGGATATTTTTTGACAGAGCAAGCTCTTTCATAAAGGAGAAAGTCATTGGGAGAGCATCTCAGGGAGTTGATTTTGGTTTTAGAAAGACCAGTTGCTTCCAGAAGATCAGAAACTTAACATGAGATAGTGAGCAAAGAAAGGTATTCTAGGTTCATGGGAGGTTATTCTCAGGATCTCCTGCTAGAACATCGGTGAGTTGGGTATGGAAAGAAATAGAAAGACTCCAGGAACGTTCTAGAGAAAATGAAATGCCAAGGAATTTCCCACAAGATGAACATGTAGACTGAGTTCAATCAAAATGAATTGTGTTTAATCAGGTGCCAATGGCTCCCACCTGTTTCCCTAGCTACTCAGGAGGCTGAGATAGGGAGAGCATGGTTTAGAGCTAGCCCTGGCAGAGAGAGCCATGAGACTTCATCTCTACCCATCAGCTAACTGTTAGACTAGAGGCCTGGTTCAAAGGCAGCGGGCCCACTTTAAGCAAGAAAGCAAGAGCAGAAGGCCCTGAATGCAAGCCCTGGTACCAACCCCCTTGCAAAAAGAAAAAGAAGATTCCCTCCTCTCTTGCCTGAAAGCCCAGTGTTTGGCATGTATTTGGTGTTCAGTGGTGCAATTGGTGGTCAGAGAACCAAAGAAGTGAATGACAACATGAAACAATAATTTAAATTTACATAGCATGTTATTAACTCGTGAGAGATGAGCGTAGCAGGTTCGGAGGATGAAAGTGGCTCTCTGTAACCCCTCTGCCCTCAGCCTCCGACAAAAGCTCTCCCAATGCATTGGTGCTATGCAGGAGACAGAGGTCTGCAGCCATCCTCCTTGGCAGTCAGCTGTGTACTGCAAGGAGTTGATAAGACTTAACTAAACATTAGCATTAGATGAGGCCAGAGAGCTAGGGAGCCTCCTGGGTATGGTGCTATAGTGTGCTTGGCTTCTAGTACTTCACCTGGTTCTTCTGCTCTCTCTGTGACCCCAGCCTGCAAGCAGTCCCCCCCCCCAGAGATATCTCCCTGATACATTAGCTCTGGAGCTCGCTCTGATTGGCTTCTGGAGTCTCAACTTCTCCGCTAGGAGACAACGACTGAGGTAAACCTTGGCACCGAAACCCCCAACAGCCATAAATTTCACTTACGTCTAGTAAAACACAGGCATCCAATTAAACCCATAATCCTATAAACTTGCCAGCAATCAAGCCCGGGGTTGAAAATGAAGACGGACAGGTGCACTCAATCAATACCACGGAGAGGTTACAGCCTGCATTTCACAGGCTGTTCCTACATGGAATCTTCTGTTGTTCTTACTGCTGTTTGTTTTCTGCCTGGATAGAAATAACAAATGCTCTTGCTTACTCTTCCGTTACATTGTCCTGTGCAGTGGTCTGTAGCTGAACCCTGGGGCTGGCCAGATGTAGGCCAGGCAGAAGCAGAGTTGCTTCATGAGTACAGCCCAGCCTTTGCACCCCACCCTATGTCCCCTAGGCCTAGAAGTCATTGCCTGGTCAGGCTACAAATTAAAACTCAAGTGTGTCTAGGGTATGCTAGTGATTTTTCTCCTCATAGAAGTATTTAAAAATAGTGGATCCATTAACATTTCAGCAAGCAACAGTCCTCTGAACCTTCAAGTGGAGGAGGGTGTCTGACTTTCAGAACCTTCCTCAAGGATTCTGGCATCTCACAGCACATCTTTGAGAGAAGATTCCTTTCTTTTTTATTAAGATCAGGATTTATCTCATTCTTTCTCTTCTTCTCCCTCTATGGATCTTTATTTTCCTCCTGCCCTCTACCCACTGGTTTAACACTCAGCCAACATCTACTGTGCATGGAGGATTGTTTGCTTCTTCTTTTTCTTATACCACATCTGCCTCTCCCTCCAGAAACAAACCTTACACTATTTTTAAATGAAAGTGAAGTTGCTTTCCGTAATTTTTCCAGGAATAACATATCTGCAGATGTCTCCTAATAGATTTTCTTAATTGAATTACTAGCTCCCAAAGCTTTCTTTACCTCCTCTTACCAATCAAAAACCAAAGATTTATAATAGGGAATTTAAATAAACAGTAAGGGAAAAAAATCCATCTAAGAAACCCATCTGTCATTTGCTAGAATCAAAGATATTTTAGTAACTAATGATTTTTTTTGCTTTCCAAATTATAAATGGAGTTTCATATTGGGCCTCCTGACTTGGCTTCTCTAACACGGATGTCCTCTGTTGGCTGAGGAACTGGGCATGGTATTTGCCAAGTCTTGTTCTTTATCCTAAGGGCTTGAGTCATTACAACATATAGGAGAAATGTTCCTGGCAGCATGTAAGACTCATTCCTGCAAATGGCAAGGCCAGGGAGATTGGAAAGCTTTTGGAAGACACTCAGGCCTATTGTGTGTGTGTGTGTGTGTGTGTGTGTGTGTGTGTTTTGCAATCTTTGCCTCTCTTGTCCAGGGATGAAGCAATTCTTGAAGCTGGAAGAATGGGATATAGAGGTAAAGAAGAGGATTGCTGAGAACATATAACCATAGAGCAATATTGTTTCCTTAAAAATCACATGACTCACAGCCCACAAAATAGTATTATGCTGCCAAGGTATTGCCAAACAGGGAGGTTAACTCCATGGATCTCACTCATCAGATCTTCAGGCTGGAAAACAACACAAGAAGCAGTCTTCCTTGATACCTCTACTTTCCTGCAGAGCTGCACTTGGGCCAGAAAATAAACTCACCTAAGATTAGGTGGAGTAGCTGATTTGACAAAAAGAAAATTCTTCAAAATAGTTCTGAGACACCTAGACAAGCACAGATAGCAAACCAGAGGTCTAAGCACTTAACTTGGCACTTCCACCTGCATAGTCTTAATTGTTAAGGTAAGTCTAGAGCTTAACTTACCATTACTGTCATTTTGTAAGTGTAATATCATAGGCTCGCACTAATTGTGACATGAACTGGGCCTTCTGACTATGTAGTTTGACGCCAACCATGTACTGTGCTGCTCTCGGGGGCTTGGACCCACTGAACTCCCAAAGTGCTGGTCTGTGTGCCATCAACAAATGGGCAAGTAAAGATATTACCCAGCAGTCTCAGCTCCAGAACAATTACCAAACAGCTCTTTCCTGCCTCTCCAAAAAAATGGTGACAAGGACAAATCCCAGAACAAGGGTAGGCTTTAGCTGGTGTGGATAATCTTCTTCCCAGGCTGGAGGATGGGAACTATACAGATATAGATACTTTGTCATTAAAATACCTCCATTTTTATAAGCCGCTAATAGGATTATTCAAAATGTTTAAAGCAAAATCCTAAAGCAAGCTATTGGCTTGCCAAAGAACTAAGTCTTTTTTCCCTCCTATTTTGATATTTCTATGAATGTCATTTCTGAATTGGGCAGACAAATGGACACCAGTTTCCCAGCTATGCTGGTCACTTGGCATCCAACAACTTCCTGGGTATCTACTATGTTTCCACAATATTAAGTCTCTAGATATGGGTCCTTCCTTTTATCACCTCACTCTACCCCTCTCTGCTGAGACTATCTTGGTCTCTCTTTGAATCACAACAAAACACAGAATGCATCAAAGGCTAGGTGAGAAAAACTATTCTAGGACAGCCATGACAATGTAGTCACTGTGTCCAATTTAGCATTCTGCTTGGAGAAGAAGAATAAGCAGTTGTGTGAAGGCAATTCTGTAAGCGCTCTTCAGTCATTTCAAGTTCCCCCAGCAATTAGAATTTGAAGAATTTGAGGGCTGACACAGATTTTTTCCTTCTTTATTTAGGACAAATGTACTCCCTCTGTCTATCTGCACATCTCCATCAGCATCCTACCTCACTCCCAGGAATGCACATCATGAACAAGTGTTCACCCATTAGGAGACAAACATCTGGGTTCAAGGCCAGAGAATTGTTCTTTGTGTAGACTGGGGTCCTAAGCCCAATTAAACAGTGTAGAAACTCTTTTTGAAACAGAAAACTCAAGCAGAGTGAGAAGTGTGTGATACACAGAGTTATATTATCCAGAGCAATAACATGCTTGTAAACAGAGGTTTACAAGGTGCTTATAGAAGTCACTTAGGAAACACAAAGTAGAGAACATCTCTGATTTGATGAATCAATCCTGCATATTCCTTCTGCCTCCAAATCTCTATTCTTCTCTCGTTTCTTCCCATCCTCTTCTCTGACTGGATCCCTTTTGTCAAAGCCTCATAATATTACTGAGATTATAGTTTAAATACCTTCTCTACTCGGTGAATCTTCCTACCCATTGTCTGCACATCACACCCCTCCAGCTGTTTATGTTCCAGTTCCCTTGAAATTTTGAGGTTCTCTCTCCCTGCTCTTCTAGCTGGCTAGCAGTTCTTCACTGTTTAAATTTCCAAGGTCATGAAATTGACAGGAAGTCATCGAGAATACACTAAATGCTCTCTGAGTGTTTAATATGTAAAACTATTACTGACTACTGGGTGCCAGTGGCTCATGCCTGTAATCCTAGTTACTCAGGAGTCTGAGATCCAAGGATTTCACTTCAAAGCCAGCCCAGTAAGAGAAGTCCATGAGACTGTTATCTCTAATTAGCCAACAAAAATAAAGCTAGACATGCAAGTGTGGCTCAACATTACCAGCCCTGAGTAAAAAAGCTAAGGGACAGTGCTCAGGCCCTGAGTTCAAGCCCCAGTACTGACACAAGCAAAAGAAAAAAGAATTAAATCCTAATGGATGCAGATTAGTCTTATTTCTCTTCAACCAACTTCTAGTTTTGTCTAGTATTTTTGCATATATTTCTCCTCTGTGTACAAACTATTAAAACTGGAGTTTGCCTATCCTGCCTAATGGAGTTCATTTTGTAAGTAATGATAGGAAATGACACTGTAATAATGGAGCTATTATTTACTTTGTAACATTGCTTTCTCCTGTAACCTTATGATATGTCAAACATACATATATGCTAGTGTTTTTTGCAAGCACTAGCATGACATATTGGCATTCTTACCTAGGTAGATGGTGAAGTCCTCCTGGATTGAGTTTCAAAGATTAAACATTTGTCTGAGATACGGGAGAAAGAGTTGATATTGTAGTGATGGAGGGAATTAGTAAAAATAGGGTCATTAAATTGGTAATGAAAGAAAGCACAACTTCACATTCTCCCAAAGCACTCAGGGTGCTCTAAAAGTGAGAAGCAGGCAGTGACACTAAAAGAGATTAAGCATAGTCTACCTCCTTTTATAGTTCTCTTGGGTCTGGATGGCAGCTGAATCTGCATCTAGGGAGACTCTGGGTGTGTCTGCTACGCTTGGATGCCTGCCTTCTCAGAGTTAAGTGACTAGAAGAGTGGGAAGAGAAGATAGACCTGCTAATCAGGAAATGGAGTGGTGATTAAAAAGATGGGGAGGGGGAGATGCCAAGAGGAAGACAGGGAGAATGGCCACTCAATGAAAAAGATTCAGATAAAAAATATTGGGGAAGAAGGGAGGAAAAGACACCACAGGTTTTGGAAAATTATTTGAACAGCAACAAGAATTTTGGTCAGAGCCTTCACATCTTAGATTGAGAACTGAGAAACTGTCACGTAGTAAGTCTCATACTCTGAAGATGGAACAGTCCAGCTGAAACCCCTTTGCACAACTATTTAAAGATAATAAATAACAAAAATAATGAACAAAGAAGTCAGCTTTCCCTTCATTTATTCTTCCCTACTGTTCCACTACATTTGCTACATGAAAACAAGTTATCCTTGATTTCTCCCTCTCTCTCATCCCCATCAACCCAATAAACGCAAATGCATAACAGCGCCCCCCCCACAATGTCTCTATTCCACAATCATTAAAATAATCGGAATAAGCTGAAATTCCTCTCCTCTATATATCTTCATCTCTAAGCTTTCCATGACCACTGTGTCTAAGAAGATCCTTCCATAATTTCCTCCGACTGCTGCTTTCTTGTTCATCATAGACTTTTGACAGCTTGCAATTACTCAGTTTCTGTGGGTTTATCTCCTGGATCATCCATTAGAATATCAGCTCCTGGTAGACAGAGGCCCCCTGGGGCAATTGTGATCATTGTTCTATCCTACATGTCACAGCTATACTTTTAGTGAGTCCAGCCAACTCCAGCATTCAGATAGATTTAGAAAGAAAGTGCAGAAGTGGTATAATTATAAAGAAATGCACTTTTATGACTTTGAGGACATATAACATATTCTTGACGAGGCCTAATTTATTGAACGGATAAGATTCATTTATAGCTGGCAGCATCTATTTGTAGCCATCTGCATCCCAGTAATTAATTCCAAGTTCTTAGAAGCAGTCAGCTCCCTTAAGAAGGCAAAATCTGTGTTTAAATTTAATAGAGGTGGTCTGGGTAATGGGGGATCTTGACTGTATTCTATTAAATTGTTCTTTACTTCTCTCCCATGTGAGAGTCTTTTCAACTTCTCTGTAGGATCCACAGTAGGAAAGGTTTCCCCCCCCCCTGTTTTTTTTTTCTTTATTAAAACTCTAAAAGCTGTGAGCTTTTCTTTCAAGTAATTCTAAACAAAGAGTATATCCTTCATGGAAGAGACAAAGGTGTTATTTGTGTTCATGTTTGTGTGTATGTATGTATATACTTGTGTGAGGCTGGTGACAGGTCTTTATTGTCCCAATCATGGCTATGAATAATGTGTGATAATCTCATATTATCTGCTATTCTAGGTGATGACTGTCTCCATTGGGATCCCTCATTCTTTCCTTTGGTTCTTGCAAATGTAATTTAAATAAACATGTGTTTTAATTTCATGTACATAGTCTAAAATTAGAGCCTAAAGAACAAGAGTCAAGCTCCTGTTTTGTTCACTGTTACTTTTCCACAAAGGATAGAGTATGAAAACTAGACTTGGGCACTTTCCATGGGACTTTGCCTTCTCTTCCTGGTCCAGTCCTTTACTGGACTCATGGCAAGTCTTTGCCAATCAAAACCCTTCCGGTTTCCTTCTACCACTTAGGTTCTGCCAAGTCACTATTTTCCCACGTGTTTTCCTCCAGCTCAGCTTTCTCTGGGTAATGAGATCTTCCAGCAGTTTGAGTGGAAACATGTTTTTATCTGCAGTGACCTTTGAACATTTCGTGCTGCCCTAGCTTGCATTTAGTGCTTTGCCACCAATCTGGGCCCCGCAGCATCCTCAGAGAAAGGAATGGCCCATCTCAGCTCCTTGTGGCTTTTCTAGAGTTAATGCTTTCGGCATTTAGCCCTGTACTTTTTCAGCTCTCAGATAACTCAGAAATGGCTGGATTAAGAATGTCAAACTTGGCCTTTAGGTAATCCTCGGTGCAGAAGGCAGCAGAGTCAAATTTGAAGGGAAAATGGTTAAAAGATAAAGAGGTTCTAAAGCAGCATAAGGACTCTGCATTCCTCTTTGAGGGGTAGCAAGCACACATTTTCAAAACCCTTTACATCAGGTAGGTGGCTTAATATTTTTTTTTTTTGCATACCTGCTTGGCCCCTCTGCTGTGGACTTCAGGACGAGGAATCAAGGAATCAGGAGGTAGCTTGGATGATTCTCCCAATTTGGAAACTTGTGGCAGGAAAAACATGCATATTTTCAGCTCTGGATCTGTCTTCTGTAGTCTGGGCTCCAATTTTGTTTCTAACACCTATAAACTGTGAGGATCATGGACTAGCCACGGACTTCTTGGAACTTGTCTCTGCTTCTAAAGTGACTTGCTAATGATATGCACCTGACAGAGCTGTGAGCACAAGTTCACCCATAATCACACTTCCAGGGGGGTGGGGTGCACAATAACTGCTACCAAAGGTTATTGCCATCGTTTTCATCTTCTTCTCCTTCCCCAGCAGCTCAGCACCATAAGGTGAGGACTCATGCTCCCTTGTTATTCCTTTCCTCCCTGAATCCCTGTTGTAGGCTCTGGGCACAGAGGTATGAGAATGCCAGTTCCCAGGAAACTAGGAGGCTCCTGGTATATATCCCTTTTCTCATAGAGCAGCCTTTTACTCTTGTAGGGAGTAGGCAGGCCAGAAGCCTATGGAAGGCCAGAATAAGCCTGCCGAAGTAGGCCTCTAAGTGAAAGGTCTCCATTGTGTAAGGAAAACACTAACCTGTGAGCAGTATAAAATAAGTGAGGAAATATGGGCAGAGTATATGTCATGGTTTGGCGCAAGGTAAACTTTCTGGACAGGTTGCTTTTCATTAGTTTCATATTTCTATGGATTGAGAGGTGGAAATAGGGGATCATCATAATCCTAGGTTCACCAGCATCTGGCTCCAAATCCTTTCTTTGTAATCCTGCATTTCTTTTATCATTTCCTCATACCTGAAAACAAACAAAGAGAGAAATGTGCTGATAAGTTGTTATGTCTCCAAAGCCAATGTCTGCAGGCAGGGATGATGTGTTCTAAACCATGTGAGTCAAATTTAACTCCCTACATGTTCCCTGACTTCACACACAGCCTGCCTGATCAAACCAATGATCATAGATAGGGACAAAACACATATCTTCCTGTGTTTGACATCCCAGATTCCTTCTTCATTTGGCCTGTATTCATCCTCAGACTCACTGAATCCTTCATTCTGTTTGCGAGTTATTGGTAATTACAGAATAAATCAAGAATACATGCTAATCTGGGGGAATCTTGTCTTTGAAATGCTTCTTTCTGCCTTCCCAGTTTGTAGAGAGCTGAATGGGGAAAGGCAATTGCATCCTCAGCTGGCAGACTTTGTCTTCCTTAGAATTTAGGTGTGATCTATATTCAAATGACAGTTTAATGAGCCTTTTCCTATTTCCAGAAACCTTATCACATCATTAAAGCGTAGAAAATGAATAATACATCTAGAAGTTGGATTAAACTGAACTTGAGACCTGATGCATCTTCAAAGGGGGAAAAATAGTACAGAAGCAAACTAGAGGGATGTTGAGTTAAAGCGAAGGGGTTAAATGAGGGGGCCAGGAGGGGTTATTTTTATTCTAATGTATCACCATAGGTAAATGTCACCAGTATTTTTCAAAAGCTTAAAGTGGCATTCCTATTTTGCCAGGCATGGGTTGGAAGGGAATTTTTGAAAAATAATCTGCTACCAGGTGTCACTCTAAAAAGGAAGAGTTTGCCTACTTGTTTGCCTTCATTGTGAGAAAGCTCCAGACTGACAGGGCTCAGGACAATTCCAGTACCTTCTGAAGGGTGAGGGAAGTGTTCAAAGAGGCTTGATCCATGGGGTCAGAATACCTGCTGAATCTTCTAGCAGCTCTGTGTCCTGGGGTGGCCTGGTTTGTCCTCTCAAGACTCAGTTTTCCCACCTATAAAATGATAAGTCTGAATCTGAAGGATTTTGGAAAGCATCCAAGGTGACAGATCAAATTTTTTCAGCACAGTGCTAGGCAGGCTGTAAAAAAAAACACACACACACACACACCATACCGTTTGGTTATTATGTTTCATTCTTCAGTATGGCATTCACTACACGCTATTTCATCTGATAAGAATGACCTTCCTCCCACATGACCTTCACTCAAGGCCATTCTGTAGCCTCAATTTCTGTTCCCTATCTCCTTTTATGACATTCCCTACCATCAGCCTACCTGACACCCTGACCTCCATCAGATCAGGTACTTCTGTCTCCCATCCTTCTATTGACCTTGACATGCCTTCCTGATCAAATTAACACTTTGCTCAGATTTAATGGCTGAGTGAGCACAGATTCACTTTTCTCTCATCCTTGATAATTAAAAACACAGACATTAAATGTGTGTGGTGACACACACACATTTCCAGGTGACCCCAGGGCTGTCTGTGCAGTGCAGATGTACAGATGTTGGTGACGTGGAGCTCCTCACTACCCTAGAGCTAAACCAAACCCTTGAGAGAGAGGAAAACCAAACAAACAAAAAGCTCAAGAACAGCATCCAAGCCCTGAATTCAAGCCCTAGGAATGGTGCAGATGCACACACACACACACACACACACACACACACACTCCTGTCCTATTTGATTAGGCCACTATAAATTCTTGTTCTTGGTTACTTACAATGTATTCTTTCCTGATAAGGGTGTATGCTTTCTAAACAGGCAGTTGTCCTGATCCTTTTTTGACCATTCCAATTTTTTGAATGGATTCTGAACACGACTTGGTTGTACAATAAATTCTTTTACACATTTCTTGTCATTCTGTCCTAATCTGCTGATCTTTGTCAGTTTTTGTATCTATGTCTATAGTGTTAATGTGTACATAGGATCCTGCAACTCTGCTCTAGACACGTAAGTTGTCTTTCCTGTAGGTTTTAAGTTTTTATCATCCCCAGCTGATTTCAGAATGTTGAGTTTGTAAGCAAGTGCTTCTACGCAGCACTTTCACAGCCAGGATAGCATCTGAATTAACTTATTCCAGCCCTTACCTAGAATAGGCAGAAGACAAAGTTGAGTCTGCTCTTTATTTCACTGCCCTAGACAAAGTGTCCAAAGCGATGGTTAACCTGGAAGGTGCTGGTGACCCCCCCATTTCTCCTACAGGCAACACTGGGGACCACCAGAGGCAGCCTATTCCATTCAGCCATTTCTCCCATTGTTCCTCTCTGTATTGCTCTTACCACACACAGTCCAGGGATTCTATATTCAACATGCACCTCAAAGTCCAATTCCTTCTCTAAACTGGCACTTACCCAACCTCCTGAAGAATAAATATTGTTTTTTTAATATCCTTTTTCCCCCTAATGAAAGGAGCGTACATGTCTAGGCTATGAATTAGCTAACTCCCCATACTCAGACCCACCTTTCTTTTCCTTTGCTTCCTACTACTTTCATTCATAAACGTCATGTTGAAGTTGAACCTCTGTGTGCTCATTTTTCTATAGTCAGTGATCTGTTCATCTTTTATCTTTTTGTGTGTGTCAGCTGATCTTGTAGCTTGAACTCAGAGCCGGGTGCTGCCTCTGAGGTTATCTGCTTAAGGCTAGAGCTATCACTAGAGCCATAACTCCAATGCCAGCATTTTCAGAGTTAATTGGAGATAAGAGTCTCATGGACTTTCCTGTTCCTGGTGGCTTTGAACCACAAACCTCAGTTCTCACCCTCCTGAGTAGCTAACATTACAGGCAAGAGCTGTATGAATTGGAGCATGCCTTTCCTCAGTTTACAACCTTCCAAGGTCTTGTAGAACCACACTGAAGTTCTGATGGACATATGGAGATCATGAGTACACCCCAGGCCTTTGAAATTTACATCAAATGCATATCTCTCATGTACAAGCTCACTTTTAAAATTATGTACAAAGATGCTTGGGGAAGAACCGAACTAAAAACTCTAAATGCCTATAGCAGTATATTAGGTAAATCATGTTGCATTCACACAGGGACATAAAGTTGTACATGGCTGTGTACAGCTGTGTTAATAGATCTTTCTACAGCTGTGTTTAGCAATCGGAATAGGTCTTAGTTTTGAGAAAAAGAAGTCAGATGCCAAACAATGCAATTCATATGTAAAGTAATTATGCAGGTAAAACACCCTTGAGAAGGGTGGGAATTAGAATGAACCTATAACGGACTACATGCATCTTCTCAAAATAGGTCCAAGTCCTTAACTCTGATATGTGAGAATATGGGTTTAATTAGAACTAGAGGTTTTTTTTTAAGAAATAATGAAGCTCAGGACTATTATAATTTGGATCTTAAATCTCTCCCCAGTGGAGATTTAAAGGCTGGTCACCAGCTTGTGTACTTTTGGGAAGGTAGAGCTTAGGAGTAAGAAGTTAGGTCCTTGAAGAGGGTACTAGGATCTTAGCCTTTTCTCTTTTTGCAGTCTCTTCTGCCACATATTTATATTATGATATCCTAATCTGGCTCAGGCTTAAATCAATGAGCCAACCAACCAACCATAGAATGAAACATCCAAAACCATGATACAAAATGAGCCTTTCCTCATGTGTGTGTGTGTGTGTGTGTGTGTGTGTGTGTGTGTGTGTGTGTGTGTGTGTATGCTGATACTAGAACTTGAATTTAGTGCCTGAGTCTGTCACTGAGCTTTTGTGCTCAAGGCTAGCACTTTACCATATGAGCCACAGTTCTACTTTTGGCATTTTTGCTGGTTAATCATTGACTTTGCTCCCTAAGCTAGCCTCATACTCAATCTTCAGGCCTTAGCATCCTGAGTAGCTAGGAATATAGGCATGAACTATTGGTGCCCACCAAGCCTTTGTTCCTTTTAAATCGATTATGTCAGGCATTTTGTCACAAAAATAGGAAGCCAACAAACAATGATTTTGTATTAAAGGTGGCCCCTATACCTAATGACTGGTCTTTTGCTTTTGTATATGTATGTATGGGTGTGGCAGGGGGGTGTTTGTGCCAGTACTGAGGCTTGAACTCAAGCCTGGTTGCCATCTCTTAGCTTTTTTGCTCAAAGCTGGCACTAACATTTGGGCCATAGCTCAATTCTTGGCTTTTTTGTTTTGGTAATTAATTGGAGGTAAGTCTCATGGATTTTCCTGGACTGGCTTCAAAATGTGATCCTCTATCTCAGCCTTCTGAGTAGCTAAGATTATCCGCCAGAGTACTGAGACTTGAACTTGGGTCCTCACATTTGCTTGGTTTGCTGCTGCTCCACCACCTGAGCCAGCCATGCTTTATCCTGGATATTTTGGAGATAGAGACTAAAGAACTTCTCTGCTCAGGCTGACCTCAAGCCACAGTTCTCTGGATCTCAGTCTCCTGAGAAGCTCAGAATACAGGTCTGAGCCACTGTGGCCCAACTTATTTTAGGCTTTTGAGACAAGGTCTTACTATGCAGTCCAGGTTAATCTCTAACTCACTTTGTAGACCAGGTTTGACTCTAACTGGAAATACTTCTGGGTGCTGGAACAATAGATGTTAACTACCCTGCTCAGATCTGTTGTCTCTTTGAGAGAGAGAGGCGAAAGAATTTAGAACATACAAAAGGTTAGGCCACGTAAAGATGGAAGGAGGGATTGAAGTGATACACTGGTAAGTCAAAGAGTGCAAAGGAATGTTGGAAGCCACCAGAAGCTAGGAGATGAGCATAGAACATATTCTTTCTCAGGACTTCAAAAAGAAACTAACCTTTCTATCATCTCGATTTCAAACATCTGGCCCCAGAACATTAAAAGGCATTCATTCCTACTTCTGGAACTTAACCTGTTTTTCTCTAATATGTCATAGCATCCACAGGAGACAGGGATACAAGAAGGTTTTTCTGAGGTATGGGTAAAGTTCTGTGGGGTTTGATCTACGTGCATATGATAATTAAGCTTAGAAAAACTCATCAAGTTCTACGATCTCCTTTCTGTGCACATGTATGTGTATATATTTAACTTCAGAGATGTCAACATATATCAAATTTCCTTTTGACTACAAGTAGAAAGAAGCTTTCTTATCACAGTGCAGTGGTCAGGATAAGATAAGTCATCACATAGTAACAAATAATCCCTCTGAACTCACAACAACAAAGGTCTACACAGCACCCAAGTTGATATGTCTTTGGGCAATTAGCCTCAACTCTGTTTTACATCATCTTCATTGTGAAACAGATTGAATTTTAATTCCCACATGAAACTTTTCCAGAATCCTCTTGGAAGATACAACAGAAGTCTCCAATTATATTGCTTTTATTCTGGCTGCTTGCTTGCACATTTATTTCTGGTACTAGGTGTGACTGCACAGATTGCAGGCATTTTATCTATATGGAGGACCACTCAATGCCTAGGAGCATATATTTTATATCAGATATGATGTCAGACAGATTTGAGGTTTAATTCTGTCTCTACTGACTTCAGGCAACTTTATTAATCTTGCTTACTTTCAGTTTCATTAACTGTGTAACAAAATAGTACTATTAGTTAGGCATTATTGGCCCAAACCTCTAATCCTGGCTACTTAGGAGCCTAAGAACTGAGGTTGAAAGCCAACAAGGGCAAGAAAGTCCACAAAACTTTTATCTCCAACTAATCACTAAAATATCAAAAAGTAGAGCTATGGCTTTAGTGGTAGAGCACAAACCTTGAGCAAAAATGCTAAGAGACAGAACCTGGTACTAATACAAAAACCAAACCAAAGAACACAAAAGTTATCATTAGCTTTACATTATGGTGATAAGTAGAGACTGCAATAAACAAAGTTTGAAAAATAACACAAAGCATGTTTAAGGTGCTCAATACATATATGTATACATTACTTATATATTTCACATTACCAAATATCTACTGCATGACAAGCTCTGATAACACTCTAGGTTCCAGAGTCCAGACCATTAATAAGATGCAATAATTAATAAGTTGCAATACTTGCTGAGTTCCATTTAAATACTCAGTAGTTAGCATAATACTGGACCTAGAGTTGGCCCATGATAAATACTGTATACTCTTAGTCTGAAATGCCAAGCTTAATCTTAATCTTTTTGTCCTTATTCAATCTTCTGTAAAACGTTTTCTCCCTTGATTCTCAATTTTTTTCCCATGAGTCATTCCTTTAAAATATTAGCATTTGATGGGAGCAGGGGTTGAGTGGTTGAACCCAAGCATGTTAGCCTTGCATCCATAATAATCCATGCTAACAGATGCCCTATTTATGAGGAAATGTAAAGCGATGATGTGGGAAAATTATTCATCTCATGTTTTTGTTGAAGAAGCAAAACACACAGTAAATTAAGTCTGGTCTTCTTGAAAATTCTGCATGGAAAGAAATTGTGAGAGATGCTGGGGAGCAAACTTTGTATAATGTGGCTTTAATTATTCAGCCATTTCAGATAGGTTTCAACTGTGTTGCATGGAAAAAGCGAAGAGCCCTCCAGTGGCCAAGTAATCCCTCGCCAAATCCCAAGGGTTGTTTTTATTTGCTGTGGACAGCATTGCCATTGGAATTAAATGCCTACTTCATCTTCTGGAGGAAAAGGACAAGGGCAAGACCTACTAAAGGCCCATTTTCCCTCTAAAATGGAAGAATTGAGTCTGGTCTCAAATACTCAGACAAGCTTGAAGCAATCAGAGCATCCTCTTTCTGAAAGCTAACCATTGCAGCCACATAGCACTTATTTTAATTGAGCATCTATTGGAGGTCCAGCACTGTACTGGGATTCTGGAAGAAAATAGCAAATGGAAGGGGAAAAAAAGATTCCTTGTTTCTACCTTAAGGAACTCACAGACTATCAAGGAAGCAAGATTAACTGGTTTAAACAATAGATTGATCAATTCTGGTGCAGACCTTGATCTTTCTTGTTGGGAGCCATGTCTGATTCTCTTTTTTTTTATTTTGGAGAAGAGGAAAATGTCTCATGTCAATAAATAAAATTTTATCTGTTGTGCACAGAGCAGAAACTTTAGTGGGTTATCAGAAAAGGAGGAAGAGTGATACAAATGTAGTCCCTGATTATTTTTGGGAGAGATGACAATGAAAAAATATATATATATGTGTATATGTATATATGTGTGTGTACATATATATTTGGGAGAAATGACAATGAAAATATATATGTATATATATACATGTGTGTGTATATATATATGAATATATATATATATATGGGCATGATAAATACCAAAATAAGTAGAATGTGGACACAATGAAAGACAAGGATGAGAAGAAAAAGATGGCCAGGGGCTCCCTGAGGAAGTAACATTTAGACTACCACTTTAAATAGAGAGGCAAACATCTAGGAAGAAAGACTAGAGAAAGGGAACTGTTGATCATGAGGATGGCAATTTTGAGGGTGAAAGACAGCAAATTGCTAGAGTAGAAGTATGAAGGAGTTAAGGATGGAAAAGGTTGGGGTCATAGCACATGAATGGCATGGTCACTAATTGCACGCACCGTCTGTGGGTTGGGTGGATGTCTAGGCAATATGGAAGAATCTTTTTACTACTCCCACAACCCGAACTTACTTTGGGTTATAATTCCCAAACAAATACACATTTAATTTTTTTTTTTGATTCGCACTGATGGGCCAAACTCACACTTACCTTCATCTCAGTTTCCTGGTGGCAACCTAGTTTGGGTCCTAGTTTATATTGGCACAGTTTGTTAAGAAAATTTGATCCTCCTTTCTTGTTAATAATTGCTCATCTCTAGTTTCACTAGTCTATACTCCTGTCACTGCCTTCTGGACACTTGAGCCACAGCCTGCATTAGCATTTCTACTAGAAATAACTAGATCTAAGAAGGAGAGTCAATAAGGCTTGAGCCAGACAGGAAGGCTACATCATGGAACCCCTAAAGGGGTTCAGCCATCCAAGCAGGCCATCTTACTGCTGCCTTTCTCACCTGCAAGAACTAACACAGCAAGGCATTTCAAGGGGGAGCAGTTCACCACCAAAGTCCCTATAGGGGCGTCAACAAGGGTGAGTATCCGGGCTGAAGCATGAACCTTCCTGACTAACGGTACTCTGCATAAGTCCTTCGGAATGCAAGAACAAGAAGAGAGGACAACTCCCTCTTTCAGACCTGATACAGTTGCTCCTGACACCTTCCCCAGCACCTCCAAGAAGGCCTCATCCCAGAAGCTATTATACATTCCCATGCTTCACTGCCATCCAGAAAAGGTCCCTGATAGTCGATATGGAAGGGAGGGAATGTTGTTGAAGGGAAATAAACACATTTTTTAAAAATTTCATTTTATTGTAAGGATGCTGTACAGAGGGGTTACACTTACATGCGTAAGGCAATGAGTACATTTCTTGTCAAGCAGTGTTACCCCTTCCCTTGTTGTTCACCCACCACATTTTCTTTTTACCACAGAAAAAAATAAAAGACTACTTCACAAGGGTGATAAGGAAGGCTAGATCTTCAAGCTATGTTAGGCTGAAGGGTCAGGAGGGTAAGGTCACTCATACACACTTTTGCAGAAAGTAATTTGGGCCCAGCAGATGTTTTTCTCAGGAGAGGACAAACCCAGCAATTTCTACCAACCATAATTTTATATTACCTGCTGCCAAATGCAACTGTGGCTGTCACATAAGCAAGTGGACCCCGGAGGGGAGCTGCACATGATTATTTTTTTTTAACTGAGGAGGATTTTTAACCATAAATGCATTCCCAGATTTCCCACGTTCTCCCACAGTGATGGTTTAGAGTTAAACACAGATCAAGTACCACTTTCTGCAATCACATCTTTAGTTTCTTTCAGGATAAAGTTTCCAGGCTAGGCTGGTTCTGGTTTCAGTAGCAAGAGTGGGAAGGGTAAAGGTTGTATGGATTCTAGCCAAACAATTCTAGGTTTTGCTGCCTTTTCTCAAGGACCCTAGAAGTAACTGCAGTATTCATTTCATTATCCAGTGGCTTATGATGTTAATGTTGGCTTTTTATAAACACGTACGAAGAGTTTACTTGGGATCTATCCGCTTAATTATTTCGAGCCGGTCCTGGGTCTTGAATTTGGGGCCTGGATGCTGTCTCTTAGCATTTTTGTTTAAGTCTAGCACTTGACCACTTCAGCCACAGATCCACTTCCAGCTGTTTGGAGACAAGAGTCTCACAGACTGTACTGTGCAGGCTGGATTCAAACTTCAACCCTCAGAGCTCTTCCTCCTAAGTAGGTAGGATTATAGGCAAGAGCTACTGGTATCCAGCTCTCTTAATACACAATGTAATATTATAAAGTGGATATTTAAAGCCTAGTTATCTCTTCTAACTGAAACTTTGTACCTCCATTTTCTTTTTTCCAAGCCCTGATAACAAACATTATGCTCTGCTTTGATGACATTGAACAAAATCTTTCAACTGACCGGCAAAGAAAATATAAACCAAATTTATAAAAATAGTCAAAGAAATTGAACAGACATTTCTCCAGAAAAGACATAGATGGCCAACAGGTATAGAAGAAAGTACTCAACATCATCAGTCATGAGAGGAAATTTTTCCCCTCAGTTGCTGAGTCATCTTCAAGCCAACAGAAGAAGAAGGAGAGAAATGTAGTAGCTCGTCTCCAAGTGCAAGGATACCAGGACAGGATGTGTGTGGAGACGGAGAAGGGACAAGTGAGGAGAGATAGGAAAGCTAGAGGGGATGGACCATGGTTTCCAGCGATGATCTCTTATGTATAGAAAATGCTTTGAGGTCTACCAATAAGGCTTTGAGTGCTTCCCCTGATAATCTGTTTTGTGACCTTGTCCATATCAAGTACCTTCTAGTCTGTCTGCCTGAATGCCGGCATTCCCTCCTTCCCTCCCTCCTTCCTTCCTTCCCTCCCTCCCTCTCTCCCCTTTGTTCCTTCCTTCCCTCCTTCCCTTTCTTCCTTCCTTCCCTAATTCCCTCCCATATCCCTCCCTCCTTCCTTTCTTCCTTTCTTTCTTCTTTCCTTCCTTCCTCCCTTCCATCTGTCCTTCCTTCCTATATTTTTCTTTCTTTCTTTCTTTCTTTCTTTCTTTCTTTCTTTCTTTCTTTCTTTCTTTCTTTCTTTCTTTCTTTCTTCCTTCCTTTCTTTCTTTCTTTCTTTCTTTCTTGCTTGCTTGCTTGCTTGCTTGCTTGCTTTGTTGGTACTGGGATGGAACTCAGGGCCTCATACACTCTAGGCAGGTTCACTATTACTTGAGCTATATTGAACCACCAGATCTCTATACTTTAGTCATTTATCAGCTGTGATCCTGTGCTTCTTACCTGTGACCCTTCTTAGACTCTTTTCTTAGCTGAAAAATAGGTAGTGCCCAGCCCAGCACTTGTCATATGGATTCACAAATATAGCCAGTCAGAGAGCAAGTAATAGCATGTAGTACAATGAAAGTTAAGCTCCTCTGGGCGTTATGAAGTAGGAAAACTAGGCACTGGGAAGATTACAAAGTGAATGCCCAGTTAGAGCACTTTAAATTCAATTTTTAAAAGGCTAATCAGTGCGTATCTGGTTGTTATGCAGCCCACCCATTTCATTTCTTAAGACAATGCTTAGGGCTGAAATTGAGGCCTGGTTGTGTTATTATTGATCATGCCTTCAGGTAAAGCCCCAGCTCACAAAGATCTCTGGCCTGAGCAAAGCCAGCCCAGCAATCTAACTGAATCCTGTTTCTCATAGAACTAAGAACCCCCCACCCCCTGCACAGCCAGAAAGAATGACTAATTCACAGTCAAAAATCAACTATGACTGAACACAATCACTATTTCCAGAGTCTTCCATAGTTTCCCTCCACCTCCCCATTCTCTTTCTTATTATCTCCCATAGCCCAGAGACTGAGAGTCACTGGCAAGGATGCCACACTGAAAATATTCATAGCAGTCATCTGTGAATCAAGTGTTGGTTGAGAGCTATGTCTCATCTTACCTGTGTTTGTTTGGGCCATTCTATGTGATCAGTCATTCTGGAGGGAAACTTGTCAGCTCCTGGCTATGCAGGACTGGAGTCCCAAAACAGTGTGAATGGCTGACCTGTGGACCCTATCAAGAGAAAATTAGGTAGATTTTCACCTTTCTCCATAGGAAAGCCTTTGATCCTATAGACTAGAATTGAGAATAGCTTCTGATTCATGATGACCACCCTGCAGGCTAACGCAGGTATAATCTTGCAATGGGAAATAGACAATAAAGAAGGAGACTTTATGTTTTACCTTTTGACAATGATGGTATAATAGTTCCCATGGTTTTTGGAGAGATACAGGCCTCACATGATTCTTCTTTACTTGTTATTTCTGCTGGAAGCTCTAAAGTTGGAGAGATGGAACTGGATACATCCAAGCGGGTTTTGTTGTTCTACATCCCTGCAGAGACATCATTGTCTTATTTAGTTTATAGCATATTAACATAGAGTGGTGGTTAATAAAGAAAAGAAGTCAAAAATTTCAGAATCTGAAAACTGGAGTGCAGGAAGAGGAAGAAAGAGAGAGAGGAAGGGAGGGAGGGAGAGAGAGAAAGAAAAAGAAAGAAAGAAAGAAAGAAAGAAGAAGGAAGGAAGGAAAGAAGAGAGAGAGAAAGAAAAAAGGAGAGAAATAGAGGAAAGGAAGGAAAGCAGGAAGGCAGGTAGGAAGGCAGGAAGGGAGGAAAGGAGGGAGGGAGGGGAAAAGAAGGGAAAAGAGAGAAAGAAAAAGAAAAAGAGAGGGAGGAAGGGAGAAGAGGAAGGGAAGGGAAGGGAAGGGAAGGCATTGGGTGTAGTCTGAGGGTTTGGGTAGTTTAATTCCCATCCTTGAAGATACAGGACATGGAGTTTCTGCTTCTTCCTGCATTAATATTTAATCTTGTTTTCTCCGTTGGGTTAGATTGACTTGGCACCAGTTAGCAAGACTGGCTGCAATAGGTGTTCTTCCTGCTTACTTCTCTCATTTGGTGTGGGTGTGTCTAGCCTTTGCCAGTTGTCACTATTGTATTTTAACAGCAGGTAACTTGTTTTGATTTCACAGGCTCACAGCTGCAGAAAATATGCCTCAGAATGAATCATGCCTAGAGTCTCACCCATAGCTAAATTAGAGGAGACTCTGGACTTTAGCCGTTTCAGTTGCTGCTGGAACAGCTGAAGACGTTAAGGACCATTGGGACACTTGCTATTCCTTGCATTATGAAAGGGGAATGGATTTGCACGTGTCAGGAACAGAATGCTATGATTTGAACATATCTCACAAAGTTTACATGTGAGGAACTTAATCCCCAATGCCCTGTGGAGGTGGTGGGGGGGGGGAGTGAAAGGAAGGCGTATTCAGGCTATAGAAATTTCAGATCTTTTTCCAGGCTTATTTAAGAAAGACAATAGGAGACTTCCTCCTGACTACTAGGATTAAACACTCTACCTCTCTGCCTCAACCCAGGCTACACTGGTACCTACACCATCAATGTCTATCTTTAAAAGGCTTTATATTTGTGATGAATAGCAAAGTTGCCATTAGAAGTTGTCCAAAATGTGTTTGGCTTAATCTCCCCCTTAGAAATTCTTATTCAGTGGCAAGGATGCCCTTTTCTGTGGTCCTCTGGTGCCCTGAATTGAAAATCCTTACTAAGAATCTGGCTCTAAAGAATGAAGGGAGGCCAGGGGGCAGCCTGGTGGGTTTTCTCCTTCTGAGCTCCACAAGTTGGGGACCATTGTCCGACCAAGGCGTCATACTCATCAGAACCTAGGACAGTCTGTTTGGCTGGATTTGTCTTTGCATAGCAAAGATGTCAATTCAGTCTCTCTGAAGGGAGGGAAAGGGAAAAGCATTGGGATGTCTTGAATCCAGACTTGGTCCTGACACTATCCAGATGACCTTGAGCTAGGCAGGCTCTGGAACTCCTTTCTAATCATAGTATCTTCACCAGTAAAAAGCTGAGGTTAGAATAAATGATCAATAAAATGTTCTCTTCCAAAAGCAAAATTATATGATTAAACAATTAGGTAATGGGCCTGAAATGGATCTAATTTTTTTTCTTCCCTTTGGAATATCAATCCTCAGTTTCATGGTCTAATAGTAGAATCATGATGCATAGGACCAACTGAACTCTCATCAGATTCCTATCCAACCTTGGCTAAGTCTCTTCACAGGGCTCATGAGAGGATGTTAAGGGTGGTAATAAGTGCTAGCAGAGGACCCAAAATCTCCATAATTAGGAATGAGATGAGTGCCTTTAAAGTTTATGTCCTAACCGCATCAGCAATACTCTAACTCAGGTTAAAGCAAAATGATTGCTGAAACTCTGGCCCAAGGGAAGTTCTTTGCCCTTGCAAAGACTTTGCAAATAAATAAATAAATAATAGGTAGATAGATAGATAGATAGATACAAGTAAAGGGGGGAATGGCTGTATTTGAAGTAGAATCATGAATCTAAGGAGAATGTTTTCAAAGATTTCTATGATACACCAGCAGTTCCTTAAAGTAATAGCAAACAGTTTAGGATCCATTATTTAGTTTCCGTGGAAAATAAACAACAGGTTTGAGCAGAATAGTAATAGTGGATTTAGCTCTCAGTCCCCATTCATCTTCTGTGCCCATGCATTTTTAAGACAGGAAAGCATTTTCCCAATTATAGCTAGAACAGGAAGGAGATGGGGAGCTGAGCTGGTTTGCCAGGCACCTCGGTGTGTCCACAAGACCTAAGACCAGGATAGGTATGCTGTTGAGCATCATCTTAGGAGACAAGAGAACCCCTGGTCCTGGGTAAGGCCAGAAAACTGAGGATGTTTATGGGCCTACTTTGACTATGTGGGTGTAGCAGAAACATTTAGTAGCTACTTTCTGGGATCTCAGAACTGGGGCAAATGCTCTACCCAGCCCAGTCACCTCCTGGAAAGCTGTGTGGGGAGACTGGATGGAGCTGTGCGTGTCTCATTTGCTAGGGGAGATGTTGGCGCTCCTGACTGTGGGCTTGCACTGTCTGACCACACTTCCTCACTTAAGAATAGAAATGAATTCACAAATCCAAAATAGCAGTGGCTGTGAAACAAAGCAGCAAGATTCTGGCAACAGGAGCCAATTGGGGAGGGGGGGCGGGAGAATAAATTAAAGAAACACCTACTCTCCAAGGAGAGGTTAGGGTCTTCTTGCGCGGGTCTGTGCCAAGGTGAAAGCGAACGCTAGTGTTGGAGTTCTCAGAATGGCTCTCTTCTAAAGAGAGACCACAGACATTTACCTATATTTGATTCCTCTTATCTCTTGCTTTGCTCAATTTGTTAAAGCCTTTGCATATGTCAGTTTGGGGACAGCGCAGAGTTGTTTGTGATTTTTCTACCGTCAGGAGCAGAGGGCATCTCGAATTCTCCAAATCCACCGCCTCCTTCGGGTCCAAAGGAACCCACTCTCCTCTCTCTACAGTCATTAACCCTGGGAGAAAGGACCAAAGCATGCCAGATCCAGCCACTCTCATCTCACCTTTCAGGCTAAATTCCTGTCTAGTAATTACTGCCTGTGATTCGGAGCAGTAATACATAGTTATCAGCAAGCGCTCGTCAGAGAGGTTAGCAGAGCAGGGCTTCCCACCGTAGCCTCCGAGAAAGTTCTTCATTATATTTTTGCTGAGTTACTTCACCCCGTGGCTGTTTATAGAGAGAGTTATCTCTTCTCTGCCAGGCTGGTCCACTATACCAAACCCTGATTATAGATAATTCCTCCTCCCCACCTCCACCCTAGGAGCAGGGAAGAATTCAGCACATAGGATTCTCTGGGCAAAAGGGAGGACCACGGGTTTGGAGTAAAATGTCTTTAGTCTTGGATTGCCAGCCTGCACCCCTGCTTTGTAAATGGCTTGAAGACACGTGTTTAATCATTCTGGGGCTCAATTTTCTTATCTATAAAGTGGGGAATCAATAGCACCTATCGGTATGAGGTATTTGCAAGGATTAAACTAAATAGTGTAAATAAAATAAGTCACAGAGCAAAATTTGATGGAGTGTAGTAACCTCTTGTGCCTCACTGAAGACCAGAGGATAAGAGTTTATACCATTATTATTACCAGTATTATGTTCTATTGTAGTTTTGTGATGGAATTTGGAAGTAACTGATACTATACCTGAAATATAGTCAATACTCTACAGGGATTATTGACTCTCCCCTCCCCTCTTTTTTTTTCTTTTTTTGTTGGTTGTGGGCTTGAACTCAGGGCCTAGGCATTGTTCCTGAAATCTTTTATTCAAGGCTAGCACTCTTGGAGCCACAGCTCCACTTCTGGTCGTTTTTTTTTTTTTTTGTGGTATTTGGCAATAAGAATCTCATGGGGACTTCTGCCTGAGCTGGCTTGGAACTACAATCCTCAGATCTCAGCCTCCTGAGTAGCTAGGATGACAGGTGTGAGCCACCAGCACCAAGCTCTCCACTCTCTCTCTTGACTGGTCATATGTCTTCTTGGCAGTGCCACATTCTTCCTCCTCAGGAAAGGAGCTGGATGATGCAAATCACTTCAGTTCTAATATCTCATATGCTCTGCTCACATATGAGATAGCATGCAACGCAGGCTCATGACCTCCTGAGCGTTGAAGAATGAATACCTTCCTCTCTGCTCAGCTTCTATTGGTTCCATTTTCACAAGGCAGATCTCCAAGGAGAGCTGATAGTTAGAACCAAATCCACACATCCCACTTAGCAGGTCTTATGACCGCAGCCAGCAGGGTGCCCACACTGACACATGCTTTCATGGTTCTGTGTTTAACCTTTGTACCAACCCTGCAAGGAGATACTCTTCTTCCATTTACCATGTACCTTAGCCTGTTGCTGTCACACTATTTCTAATACTGGGGGGGGGGTTGTATAAAGAAAAGCGGTTTATTTGGCTCATTATTCTGATGACTAGAACATCAAACCAGCAGAGTGCTGATATTCCAATGAGGCTCCCTGGGCTGTGTCACAATATGGTGGGAAATGGCAGACAGAAATAGAAAGGAACTGGCTACCACCAGAAGGAGCCAAAGCATGAGCAGGAAATCCAGAGACTGGATAGACGCCAGTCTCATTTCTTTTATAGCAACCCACTATCTGTGTGTGTGTGTGAGTGTGTGTGTGTGTGTGTGTGTGTGTGTGTGTGTGTGTGTTGTGCCGGTCCTACCTGGGGCTTGAACTCAGAGCCCAAGTGCTGTCCCTGAGCTTCTTTTTGCTTAAGGCTAGCTAGCACTCTACTACTTGGGACACAGCACCACTTGTGGCTTTTTCTGAGTAATTTATTGGAAATAAATAACAGTCTCGGGGACTTTTTCTGTCTGGGCTGGCTTTGAACAGTGATCCTCAGATCTCAGCCTCCTGAGTACCTAAGATTACAGGCATGAGTCACCAGCACCAGGCAACAACCCACTCTTGAATGAATGAAGTAACTAATCAGCCTTAGCACACTCCAGGAAAACTGCATTACTCTACTTACAAGAACCTAGTCATCTTCCATTAGGCCTTGTCTTTTAAAGATTTCATTGCCCTAAACATGAGTTTAGGTGGGGACAAATCAGATTTAACCCAGAGCACAATGATTTATTTTCAAATAGCTGGGTCTTGTTTAGCTACTTTTCTTTAACTGCATGAACTTTAAGTAGTGGAGAAGGATCTGAGCCCTGGATATTTAACATAATTGAAGTAGATAAGGTAAACCCAGTGCCTAGCACCAAGCTGCATCAAACACTACAGCAGTTTGGAGAAATTTGATATTTCCCATCTCCTTACCACAAATCCCACCTCACAACCCCTATTACCATATTCTTCAGCTTCCAGGAGCTTCTCCAAGGCTCCAAGCAGCATCCTTCCACACCTGTGCATCTCTTCCCCTGCCTAGTGACCTCATCTACTGCCCATTTACAAAATCCCCTCTGACAGGAAGAATCCAGTTTCCTCAGGAAGAGTTGCTGATTATCTTTCCCCACTTCCCCAGTAGGTACCTAGCTCCATAGCTCTGATGATGAGCCTCAGAATCTTGTATGCCAGATTTTAAGGCTTACCCATTTTTTTATATTTGTGGTCTCTAACAAATGGGCTGGCACACATCAGGCCTTTAATTCAGATCTGTTGAACAAAATGAAGCTGTTGAATAAAGCCCTTGGATTCCCATTATTTCCTGAGTCCCCAGTGACTCCCTCAAACACAAATAATGTACGCTGGGTTGTCAAAGTAATAGCAATTGAGATTCTGGAAAGAAATCCAGGTCAAAAATTCAGTATGTGCTTCAAGGGATGTCAGTTGAGGGAGTTGTCCCTCCACCTGCAGGACTAATTTCAGTTGGACACAGCTTCTGTAAACCAGCCACCTTTCTAAGATGCAGAGAAATCACATGCTACCTCTCTGACCATAGCACACAGAGCAGAGTGTGGCCTCTTCCAGGGGCTACCCCACTGGCTGAATCAGGTGACGACTGAAGTCCAGGGAGCATGCGTCAAAAGATGCACCTCCTTCAGGTCTGCCACAGTGATAGACCCTCCATAATGGCAGCAACGTAATGAAGGTGCTTGGACAGTGATCCTGGCGGGATTTTCCTGCAACTGTGGGGAACTGTGAGAGCTCCAAGAAGGGATGCTCAGATCCAAGCACCAAATTTACCATTTTTCTTTTTCCATTCTCTCTGTGTTTTCCATGACACATCTGGGAAGCTCACAATTACCCAGCAGCTTTATTGAAAGCCAGATCTTGGAAAAGTGAGTCCATCAAAAGCTAGGAGAAAAAAAAAATGTAACAATGACTGCCAATAATAAACAACCTATTGGAGTATACATCTAAGTGAAAACCTGGATTGAACTTAAAGAAAAGAGTCATTTTTACAAAGCATCTGTGGCTCACTCCTGTAATCCCAGCTACATGGGACATTAAAATCTGAGGATGGTCATTTGAAGCCGGCTCAGGTAGGAAAGTCTAGGAGACTCTTATCTTTAATTAAGCACCAAATGAACCCTCTGAAAGTGGAGTTGTAGCTCAAGTAGTAGAGTGCTAACCTTGAGCAAAAAAGCTCAAGGACAGTGCCCAGGCCTTGAGTTCAAGCCTAAGGATTGGCATACTCACAACACACACACACACACACACACACACACACACACACACACAGAGTAGCTTCCTAAGATGGTGTCCCGGTAGGTGTTTTGCCTGGCTTTCTCTGAAAGTACAAATATTGAGAGAGTCACATATTATAGTCGTGGCATAGGAAGGACTCCTAGAATCTGCTAATAATACCCCAATTGCTTATTTTAAGGAGGAGGAAGAGGCTAAGGCTCAGAGAAGCCCAACTGTTTTCCCAAGCTCACACAGCCAGGTTGTAACCCCTCTGAGATGAGAACCCAACTCCCACTCCTCTCAAATCACCAGATCTCCGCTGGGAAGCACTGCAGATTCTTCAAAGACATCTCCACCTTCCAAACAAAGCTACCATCTTGCTCTCTGTTGAACCAATGGCTGGGAAGGAATTAAGCACTAGTTGTAGAGGGCCAAGAGTCATGGTGCTCATTTTGACTAAGGTTTGTGCCTATGATTTCATGTTTATGGCTAGACGCTACATGGAACCTTAAAGTCAGGTGGTCTGAGGAAATTCCGTGATCGGATTTCACTTCCCTTGTTCATACCCTCTAACCCCAAGCTTGATGAGGTGTCTAGGGATTTCTTGTCACTGTGTTTTCATTCCTGAAGCCTCTGCGACTGTCCATCAGCTCCTGCCCTAACTGCCTGGATTTCCCACTCCCTTATGCCCACCCACACTTACCAAACAGAAATACTTTTTATTAAGGGGCTATGCTGCCATCATGTCTAAACAGCTCAGAGGAAAACCTCTGGGGATGGGCTCTGATTAGGGGTTCATTTTCCTCACACGCTGTTTCTAGTTCTGCATGCATGTGGGCTGGATGTTATAATTATGGCTGTCAGCTGATTTGGTCACAGCATACCCTGGGCTGCTTTTGTTTCTTAGGTGACCAGTGAACAAAGAGTACCTTCAGAGGTGGAGTGCTCTGATTTCTACAAAACAATGACAAAGCCCTGAGCACCTACCTCTTCTCCATGCATGTGTGCTCAACAACTATTTCTTGAAACTTTATTAAGTATCTTGAGGAGCTAGACTAGGAGAAATGAAACATCACTCTTGCCTAGAAGAGAGGGCTAAGAAATGAAGGACATAATAATAAAGTAGAATAATGAGGAGGTATGGAAGAATCGAACAAAAGCACTTTATTCAATCGTAGGGATGGGCCATAGAGCAGGGGAGTCGGGGAAGGCTTCCTGGAAGAGGAGATGTTCTACTCCATCTCAAAAGATACAGAGGCTCTAACAAAGCACAGCGAGGGGCTGGCAAGACTTTCTTAGGAGAAATAGAATAGCATGGTCACAGAAATGAAGAAGTTCATGATGAGGGGCCAGAAGCAGGTGACTTCCATTTCAAAAGCTGTTGGCAGCTTAAATAGTGTTTGGTGGTGTGAGAGATAGAGAGGGGGAAGAGGAAAAGCACAGAGAAGGCATGGCTGGCGTTTGTCTAGCACTTCGCCATCTATTTTTTTCACATGCAATGTCTCATCTACCTGTGAGCTGTCTTATATACAGTTCTGGTCCAGGAAGTTCTGCTGGTGGCTCCCAACTTGTAAGAGCAGTCAGTCTCTTTCCTCTCCACCATATCCTGCAATGCCAACTTCCTTACCCACTGCCCACTGCCCATCCCAGGGCATGAGTCATTCCTTAGCTTCTTCAGCGTTCTCTGGTATTCCAGCTCAAGCTCACTGACAGCTACTTAGTCTTCAAGGCAGCCATAAATGTTCCCTTTCTCAGAGACTTCTCTTTGAGCTTCTCTTCTCCCCATTTCCATGACTGTGAAGATATTGCACTTTTGTAGATTCCCTATCCAATCCATCAGCTTCTGCCTTTCTCTTAGAATCTGGTCATGCATCTAAGCATGTCCAGGGGTGAACTCTCCAACTCTCTCTCCATGAGAACTTCTCTTCCTGCTGTAGGGATGGTCACCTCCAGAAACTCTACCCTGTCCTTAGTTCACTCGGTGAACTCACAGCTCACCCATCTGTCAATTGCCCCTTCTAATTCACAGCCATGTCCTTCTTCAGCTCTCTGCACTCTGCAGAGGGGCCACTGCAGTGTCTTCCTCTGTGGATCCCTTTCCACCTGCACCTGTTCCCTGGGTGAAGACAGTGGTCCCCTTTGTCCAGTGAGGACCCCCGCCCCAGTGCATGCCTGAGGTCACAGTAGGAATGAACCTTATGTATATTATATTTCTTGGAATTTTTTCAGAACATGCTTATCTACGATAAGGTTTTATTTCCTTTTCCTTCCTTCCTTTCTTTGTCAGTCATGGGACTTTTTCACTTAAGGCTAGCGCTCTATCCCTTTGAGCTGCACCACCTCTTCCAATTTTATGATAGTTATCTGGAGCAAGAGTCTCACAGTCTGTCCTGTCCTGGCTTTGAACCATGATCCTCAGATCTCAGCCTCCTGAGTAGCTAGGATGACAGGCATGAGCTACCAATGCCTGGCTATTTTTGTATGTTTTAGTTTATAAATTCAATATGGTTAAATGCTAAAAATCATAACTCAAAATAAAATCAAACTATATAAAAACTGACAGTAAGATGATCTCTCTGTCTCTCTGTCTCTGTCTCTCTCTTCATCTACACACATCCATCTATCTTGTACTTATTTACATATCTTCTTTTAGGGGGCAGTATTAATACTTGAACTCATAGCCTCGCATTTGTTAGGCAGGCACACTGTCACTTGAGCCATGCCCTCAACTCCTTGATAGTCTTAGTTTTATTTAAATGCAGATTCATGTTTTTGCCTGAGGCAGCCTGGAGCATTTGCCTCCTATTTATATCTCCTGTATAGCTAGGAAGACTACACACTGCCACCTTATTGATTGAGATGGTGTCTTGCTAACTTCTACCTGGATTAGCCCCAAACTGCAATACTCCTATTTACCATCTCCCAAGTAGCTGGGGTTGTAGCTGTGAACCACTGCACCTGGCCTTTCTTTGTTCTTTTGTGATGATGTGAGATGACCCTAAAGGAAAATATATTCTGAATTTCCAGCATCATTGCTCTTGTGTTGGAGCCATTATTCAGTAAGTTATAAGTGTTCCTTGGACACAAATGATCTATTGGATAACCAAGATGGTTACTAAGTTAATAAAGGACAGGCAACACCTAGAATGTGGGTATGAAGACAAAGGTATGACTCACTTCCTCTGTGGGATGAGAACAGTAAGGTGCAACTTAAAACATAGACATTGCTCATTTCCTGAGCGTCCTATCTTATCTTCTCAGAATGATGCTGACCACAAGCAACCAAGGGATGCATAACCCACAGATAAGTGAAGACCACCATATTTCTATTTTCAGGGGAATCCCCGCCACCCATCTCCTTCCTTCCACCTCCCATCAAACCAAAAACAGAACGTAAAGTTTCTCCTCTGCTCTGCTTTCCCAACTACAGTTCTCATTGCCTTCTGATTAAAATCTTAACTTCAAACTAGGTACGGGTGACCCTTTGCAGTCTTCCCCTTAAATCATCCTCCAGGCTCACCACCTATATTGCTACCATGAGCACTGTGGAGGGGAGCACGCTGTGCCCTTTCGTGATTTATCATCTTGACACAACCTGCTCTCCCTGCTTGAAATTCTCCCCCTGCCCCAGAATGAGCTCAGCCTCTCCTGTGTGTGTGTTCCTTTCGCCTTGCCAGCCAGCTTCCCCCAATCATTTAAGAAGCACTAAACATTTAAGGAATAGAAACTTGGTCTTCCTCATAATTGTATAACAAAATATATATTTAGGCACAGTCACTGGAACATAGTAGAAACACACACACACACACACACACACACCTGGGAAATTGAAGTCAATTCTCAGTGTAGTTAGTGTCTAAGCCTTCTAGACCTGATTCAAATGTTGCCTCTTTTGTGAATCTTGTTTTGATTTCACCAGTCATCTGTAGCAATTTATCCTGGTCTTTCTCTTTCTTTTATTTCTTTTTTTGTTGTTGTTGGTCTTTTCTGTTTTCGTACTGGGGATCGAACCCAGGATGTTGTACTTGTTAGGCAAGTATTTTGCTACTGAGTTATGTTGCAGCCCTCTCCTGGTCTTTTCTTACCCCCATTTGTGACACTAAAGCATTATTACCTTTTAGTGTTGCTACCACAGAACTGAGTTACTAAAGGACAGTCACCCCAAATAATTATTTGTTCAAGATTAAGACTCAAAAAAATTTCTGATGCCTGAATTAATCAATTCATAGAAAGGCAAATTAAGATTTGGAGAAGTTGAAAATTCAGTGAAAAAAAAATCTCACAGAAAGCCAAGCACTGATATGCCTGCAATTAAAAACCCCTGGCTCTTGATTCATGGATCCTTCCCCCTTTACAGTTAAGAAGAAGAAGCTCAGCTCCCTTTACACGGGACCACCTCTGCTATACCTCTCTACAAGACAGATTCCACTTCAGGTAGGGCAGTCAGCTCTTTCTGGTGATACACCAGGTAGTCTAGTCCTCACAATGGAGCAACAAGTCACAGTTCTCATATTATAGTCAAGCCCCCTAGGGCTAGGGCCTCCCAACAGATGCTGAGCCACACTTGTGCCTTTGGTCTTCAGTGGAACCTATCCTTACATTAACCCTGGCCATTTAGCAGCTTGATGATCTTGAACCAGCCACTGATCTTGGCCTGAATGAAGATCTTAACTTTCCCTGATTCTTCTGAAGGAATTTAACAACAATGACAGCAATAGTATATCATTTTCTCCTTGCATATAGGATTCTCAAATACCTGGTTATTCAATCTTTGCAAATAGATTGGCATTGCAGGAGGCCGATAAATGCTAACTATAAAGCTATTCTTGCAGAATAGCTTTATATGACGCTATTCATGAAAACAATCTTCTCTTTTGAACAACTTCTCAGAGCCCTGGATCTCCTTTCATTCTCTTCACTGGCTTCCTAGGCCTTGGTAGTGAAAAGAAAGAATTATAGCTCAAATTAAAAAATCTACTTAGAGCTATCTGTTAGATGACACAATGTCCTAAGCTACTATAGCTCCAATATGGACCAATCCTATTTCCATGGTTTTTGCAATGCATAACACAGCGACTTAGCAAAATGTCTTTAGCTTTATAGCTTTATAACCTTTGTACAGAAAATAAAGAGAAGCAAAACTAATACAAGAGTAATGATAGGTTAAGGAAACTTATGAAACCAGGTATTGTATCTAGTGCCTGTAATCTTAGATTCTCAGGAGACTGAGATCACGGTTCAAATCCAGCTCAGGCAGAAAAGTCCATGAGATTTTTTTCCAGTTATAGACAGCAGAACACTGGAAATGGATGTGTGGCTTAAATGGTAGAGCATCGCCCTTGAGTAGAAAAGTCAAGGTCAAGCTCCAGTACTTGCACACACAGACACACATACAAGGAAACTTATGGAGATGTGTCCCAAAGATTCACAGCATTTTCCCAAAAGGACCAATGTGGTGACCAGAGATTTTATTCTTCTCTACAGGACAGAGTACCCTTTGGCAACAGAAATTCAGCCAAGTGATCTCAACATCCATAAATGTGTAAAATCTATTTCAGGGAATGTTCAGTAAGTTTAGTCACCCCAAGTTTTATATGCCCTGTATTATAAACTAAAAGTTTCCAACTTATGGGCCAAGTGCCCTTGAAGGATGAAGAATGTAGAGTTATTGCGAAAGGTTTCAAATTTTAATGTGCATTAAGTGTCATCTCTCTCCTGGAAGGAAAAAAAAAGGAACAGTGATTTGTATACACAGCCCCACTTTATTTTCAAGTGCATTATATATTGTTATAAATAAAATGTATTCTATATAAAAATCATTACTGAATTTATAATAGCTGTTTGCCATTATGCATTTCCCCACAAAATAAGAATTAAAAGCACTAATAATAACAAAGTTTTATTGTGGAGAAATTGGCAAGGGGCGTGTTTTGCAAAATGGATGGCATAAAAATTATTTTTTAAAAAAGACAATGCCAACCCTGACAAGAGTTTTGGGGTCACTTTCCTAAGTCAGAACCCAGGGAATCAACGAGTGACTTCCCAGTATAACTCTTGGGGAATGTGCATGCTACAGGGTGACCTTGAGAAAGATGCTCCAGCTCCTGAAGATGAAGCTATTCAGGTCTCTCTGCCAGCCTAATCCACCGCACAGCCCTGGCATGAGATGCAAGGAGAGCTAATCTTTCCTTCTTACCATCTGGGGGAGGGGGCCTCAAAGAGGGAGAGTGGTAGCAGCTGCCAACCCTGAGCCAACAGGAGGGGGACCAGGAAAGGGCAAAAGTGGCACCACAGAGGCAGACGTGAGCATCTCTCCTCTGTTCCTCCCTGGTCCCTTTCCATCAGCCCTTAGATGACAAGGCACCAGCAGAAAGTACGTCTGGAAAGCCCAGGGCCAGGAAAACACAGCGGTGCTGAGCAAGGTGACTAACCTCATCAAGCCATCACAAATTAAATACTGTCTGTGCAAGAGAGTTCATCCCAGCTTGCTCTGGGAACAGGAAGCCTGGATTTTTCTGTACTCTGGACAGAAAAGAGGCTGCATGCTAGCCAATCAGCAGAGGTGAGAAAGAGATGGATGAACCATAGCACAGCGGGTTTTTGTGTTAGGTGGAGAAGTAATTGTCAACAGAACACACTGGTCACTGGGGCAGGTCACTGGTAAACTGACCGAAGGTTCCTTTCTTCCCACACGGAGTGGCAACTGGCCAAGTTGAGTCACTAGCCAGCCGCTAAATCCCACTGTGCTTTTGTGCTATTAATACAATGCTCTCCTCCATAGGGGGCAGGAGACTTCATTAAGTGTGGTTTGTGAAGTATTCTGAGGTTTCTTGGTGAAGGCTGAGCTCTGAGTGCAAACTATTATTATTAATTAATTATTGTCAACAGAATTATTTACTCTCTGTGTTCAGGTCTGGGAGGTCTTGTTTACTGTTCAAAACAATGTTTTGGCTGTATTCTTTTCCACCCTCTCCTCCTACCCACAGCTGTAGCTTGTGAACTCTTGTCAGTCTTTCTCCTCTCCCTCTTCTTATTCCTTTTCTGAGGTTCCCACCTGGAGAGCAAAGTATTTAGCCTCCTTTTTTCCATCCCAGACAGAAACAAGCTTTCATACAGAGAAGAGAAATCCTTATGAATGCGCAGGTAAGCTGGCTGGAAGGCAGAAGAAGGGTCTGAAACAAAAAGAGTTTGTAGCCTTGCTAGAAATAGGGAACACAAAGGAGGGAAAAATGGGCAATTAATCCTCAGCAGAATAGAGAGCTGAAATATGGAAGTGGTTCTGCTAGGATGGTTTCTGCTGATGCACGATCATGACCTCTAAAGAGCAATGATACAGGCAATCAGGAGGCATCAGAATTCTCAGAGCTAGTGAACCTATTGACAGGACCCTGGAGCCCTCTTTCATACCACCTCCCCATTTAAAAAAGAAAGAAAAAGGGAAAGCCAGCTCCACTTTAATTTCTGTCTTCAATTAGTTAGGATAACAATTGTATAGAATTTCGGGACTGAAGTGCGCCTCAGAGATTATAAAGAGGGAGATGGCAGGCATTAGGGGAAACAAAGCTACCCCATGGAACAATGCGTGTCTTCCCATCTTGGCTGCCACCTGGTGCTCGCCAAGCTGGCATGCGAATCAAGGGCATTGTGGATGCAAGACAAGAGAATCCCCAGTGAACTGTAGCTTTTTATGAATAAATTGTACTTGCCAAAATTGGTTGGTTGTTTGTGGACATTGATTTATTTTCTCTGATTCTTTCTGATTGTTGGATTTTGGATGGTGCTCACTGATGTGAAAAAGCCATCTAGTACTGCTGATCAAGCCAGAGATAACAGCAGAGGTCAAAGTGGGAAGGAAAGAAAAGGAGATGTGACATACAATAGTGAAATTGTGTGTGTGTGTGTGTGTGTGTGTGTGTGTGTGTGTGTATTTCCATACCATTTACCTTGTTCCATAATTGTGGAATTGCTAAGTCATTGATTTGTGCTTATTCCTCCTTCCGGAGTTAATGACAAATTACAGATCAACAGAGAATTCTGTGTTACTCCTTTTCCTTTTCTTGACTCTGTTCATGTGTATGTTCTCATGCACAAATATGTGCCTGTGTGAGGGAGAGAGAGAGGAAGAGAGACAGGGAGAGAGAAAAGCTTTCTTTCCAGCAATAGCAAATATCACTGGAAAAGAGAACATTTTCTTGCACTGCTGTGGGTGTGCACACTTAATACCTTCAAGGTCATAGGAAGGGCAACATTCAGGACTTGCAAAGTGAGCCAGAAACTCTGATTTCCCTCAGCCTCAGCACTGTTGTCCACCAGACTACTAGCGCCAAGCTTGCATCTGGCGGAGAGTCTAAAGAAAGAGGGCTGAACTCAGTTTAACTTCCAGGTGGAGTAGTCAAGGCCTGGAGGAGGAGATCTGGGAGGAGAAGCAGAGCTGAGAAGATGAGGAGATCCTGCCGATCGACTCTGATGTTTCCACCTTTGGAGCACAACTCTTGGAACATTACACCTAAAATAGGTCAACAGGGATTTGGGATAAAGTGGGATAAGCTTTAGTTAATTATCCAATGAGCAGAATGTCTGCTTGTAAATCCTGAGTTGGATTTAATCACAGAAGCTGGGGATATCTTCCAACATCCAAATCCATTTGAAAATTGACCGGAGGTTCACTCTTTCCAAAGAGATTGCTTGTTCAATAATTGAGTTTCAAATGTAGCAATTGCACAGAGACAGGAACCCACAAGGCCTTAGCCCAGTGTTGGGTCCTGGTGTCATTTTAGGTAGCAACTCAGCAGACAAAACTAAAAGAGCAAGTGCTGGCTCTAATAATTTTCCCACATCGTCTCTGTCAGACTGGGACTCCTTGACAGAACAAACCTCAAATTCAATACAACAGAGACACCAGAAGAGGCAAGAAACATCTACAATCAATTGCTGGGGAGACATTAATAATAGAAAAGCTGAGAATGGGGAAGAAGAGATATTTTAAAGTCTCACTTCAAGACACACTTTGTATTTGAGTTTTCTTTAATCTCCAATAGTCTTGCACAAATAAGGTAGGGAATTAGCTCACCTCCTCAGGTACATGACTGCTTTTAAAAAAGGCTAACTCTAAGCCGTGTGCCAGTGGCTCACACCTGTAATCCCTGCTACTCAGGAGGCTGAGATCTCAAGATCATGGTTCAAAGCCACTCTGGGCAGGGAAGTCAAAATGAGACTCTTATTCCCAATCAAACACCAAAAATCCAGAAGAAGAGCTTTTGGCTCAAATGGTAGAGTGCTACACTTGTGCACAAAAGCTCAGGAATAATGCCCAGGCCCTGGGTTCAAGTCCCAGGAATGGCACACACACACAGACACACACAGACACACACAGACACACACAGACACACACGACTTAACTTTTGCTTTAGGTCAATAGCAAATTGATGCATTTCATGAACAATTTGGGAACCTCCAGAGGAAAGTATTTGCATTAACTTCTACTATCATAATGAAGCAGAGCAATCTAGAAGAGAACTTCCCAAAACATTGTTTATCCAAGTGATGTATGAATCTAACCCATCCACTCACAAAGGCATTGACCAGAGTTGATCTAGTGCTGAAACCTTACCCCCAAGTCCCATACTAATCTGATTTTATATTTGAAATATGGTGGGGTTTTTCATTTATCTATTTCCTATATTCCACTTCATATATTTGCAGAAGGCAAAAACTATAACCATTTAAGTATGTTTGTTCAAAAATCTCAAAAGGTGTGACGTATTGCCCCAAAGAGGCAGTATTTGCCTCTCTATGCAATTATATGCTTATGTAGCAGATGTTTAATAAATGACTTGATTAGCAAACATTTATTCTACACTCAATATGCACAAGGTATTTGTTTAAGTGTTTGCAAAGATTCAGGAGTCCTTACCCTCAGGAAGCATTCCCAGATAAGGAATAAGCATAAGCAAGTGGCATATAAATAAGCATAACAGGAGGAAGAATTAAATGGGTGCTCTATGTGTGGTTCCAATAACATCCAGTGAGAATGTAGAGTTCGAAAGGATTCGACTGGTGTCACAGGTGGAGGACTTCCAAAAGAGGGTGGCATATGAGCTGGATTTTTAAAGCTAGAGCTTTGGCAAAATACAGCAGAGAAGAATTTTCAGGCTCCTTGATGACTAAAGAATGAAGGGGACACGATGGCTAAGTCAAACTTTCTGGTGATGGCTATGTCAAGCAATCTAGTGTTTACTAGAGTTCCTAGACAGATCTGGTGAGACTCAAATCCAACCTTTCCCTGGAGCAGCATGTGACTGACCTAGTTCTAGAATTAATGAATTTTTCACCACCCATGAATCAGAGAAATAAGATCACTTGAAAAAAAAATCACATCATTACTTTAGGGCAGACTAGACAAAGTATTCATTGAGTCTCAACTCCCAGGTGTCATGCCGATGGAGACCCTGAGCTTCCCAAATGTTCTTCCCACCACAGCCTCATTCCCCACTCCACCTCCCCCACAGGGCCCGAGACAGGACTCAGTCACAGACACAGTGCTTCCTGCCAGACTTTCAAAGTAAGAATTTCACTTCTAAGGTGAGAACGGATATGAGAAATTTCTGCCTAAAGAGTGCTTTTCCTCCCCCCTCCCCCAGGGCTGTTATGAGCGCGGCGCACACAAGGGCTGATAATGGAAGTGCCATCGCCACTGCGACTACATTGCCAGGGGGGCGTGTCACTGTCCCCAGTACAAGCGCTATAAAAAGAAGGAGCGTTTAAATGTTGCTTCGAAGGGCATGGAGTCACTTTTTCTAGATCATCACCCTTCCTAATCTGTTCCCTTTCCAGCTAAAAAAGACACACGAGTTCCGTGAACAAAAAGCTAGTGTAAGAATAAGAAGTTTTGTAAGTTGCAGCAAAATCGATTGTGATGGCTGCTGGTCCCTGACTGCAGGCCACTGTCACGGGGAAGGTGTGATCACCTCGGGGCTCTTGGAGAGTTCACCAGAGTTCAATTTCCTCCCCACCAGTCCTTCAGCCTCTAAGTCCAGCCCAGGTATTGTCCCAGAGCATACTTTCTTCACATTCCACTAGTGTTTAGAACCACTGGGTCAGCAGGACTAGGCTTTCCTAATGGCTCACCCAACAGAAAGTATCCCTCATTGCAAAGAAGCTGGACCCAAGATTCACACAAAAGGAGGTTCTTTCTCCACCAATCACATAAACAACTTTATTGATCTGCAAGATTGTACAGAACATCATCAAATTGGTGAAAATGTCTCAAGCCACCAGAGGAAAAATGTGAATTCTCATGGGACATCCGGCAGATGAAATTCAGTACAAAATAAAAATAAAGGTACATATATGTGTGCATATATACACACACCCTTGTGTGTTATCTGTGTATGTATTTATGTACACATACTCTCCATTGTATTATGTGTGTGCATGAATGTAAGTATGTACATATGTGTATATATATTTAATTCAAAATTATAAGCCAGTCTACATTGTATATGCCTGGCCTAAACACATGCTCTTTTGATGTACTAGTTATTAGTTTCCATCTTTCCCTCATGTAAATAGGGAAAATTTAACTATTTCTTGGGTGACTTTCCACTACCAGTTGCAATTTTCTTTAAGTAACTTACCAAATTAAAGAGCAGCAATCCCCTCCTGACACATTTAGCTGGATAACATTTATCTAGGTATCTTTGATACCCCAGGGGAAATAATTCATTCACTTGGTAAACTTTATATGGTGAACAACCCCTTAACCTTAGGCTATATAGTTTATATAGTATAAGCTCTGAGAAATCCTGCAGAAAGAAAACCTGGACTTTGCCCAACAATCTCCTCTATATTCTTTGCCAAGCAGTAATTGTTTGAAATTATTTTCTAAACATATTGAATAATTTGAATTATTAACTAAATTTAATTTGAATCACATTCCAAACATTACAACTATTTATAGGGACACATGTGGAAATACTTCTGTAATGTTAGCATGTTCACTACAGAAATCATAGCTCAAGGCTAGGAGTTGACATTGCTGGGAAAGCCTCCAGTACCAGGAGGGTCTGTACATTCCTTCCCAGGCTTTTTATTTCTATGCAAAAGAGCTAGAAAAACTCATCCAACCTCCCTCTTTCCCCATCACTAGATCTACAATCCTTTACACCTCTAGAGAAAATCTGGTGCAGTAATGATTGGGGGGATGTTAAGTCTGATTGTGGGAGTAGTTTTAACAAGTGCTCTTGGCAATAAGTCTAAAAAGCTACAATTGCCAAAGAGCTTTCTCTCCAAATAGATGAAAATTTTGAATGTTCATCTCTTAACTCAGTACCCTTCAAATGGTTCCAAACTTCAGAGAGTAAAAAAGGATGGCTATTGAATCCCTAAATTTAACTGACAGCAAAATTTCTTCTTTTTCTTCCTAAATCAGTAACATTGACACTTCCAACAAGGAGCTTACTTCACAAGGGTACCATTTGTCATGGCTCTTTTCCCTAACTATAAAATGACATGAGGATCAATATGGTAAGTAGGATACATGGAAAAGTATCTTAAGGCAATATTGATGACAAAAAAAGAACAGTTCAATGGTCTGTCAGGCTATGTTAAAGTCCATCGCGAAGTTTCAAATATAACCGATGAGATGCAGAATAAGGTCCCACCAATGTTTTTGCTATGACGTGAAGATGATGATCCTATTTCCTTCTTAGAGCAGGTCTGGAGGCAGAGGATAAAAACCAAAGCTCCCACAAGATCCTGGGTGTATGGAAGGTGGTGATGTAAGAAATGATAGAGATGAGGTAGGGAGGTCAGTGTACTCAATCGAGATAGCTGGATTCAGGCAAGCCACAGCCCAGTGACCTTTTCTGATCATACGTAGATGATTGTGAAATTATAAGAATATAAGAATTATAAAAATACAGATGGGCCTGGTGCTGGTGGCTCACGCCAATAATCCTAGCTACTCAGGAGGCTGAGGTCTGAGGATCGCAGTTCAAAGCCAGGGCAGGAAAGTCTGTGAGACTCAGCTCCAATAAACCACCAGAAAACAGGAAGAAGCAGTGTGGCTCAAGTGGTAGAGCACTTGCCTTGAGCTCAAGAGCTGAGAGATAGTGCCCAGGCCCAGAGTTCAAGCCCCACAACTGACACAAAAAGAAAAAGAAAAGAACATAGATGGCCCTTGGCTGAGGATGGAATTACCATCTCAGAAGAGCCTTTGGAAATTGAAAATATCATAAATTGAAAATTCACCTCCTATGGCCAACTCATGAAATATAGCTATTTCATGTATCCTACCTTAGACATAGCTTATAATTGAGCAGTGACAGTGTTGTGACATTTTGTGACAGTGTTGACTCTCTCATTAATTTATTCAGTAAGTGTATAGAAATGCTGGAAACATGGTGTGCTACCAAGTGCCAGTGGTTTTCTCTTGTGATTGCATGGATGGCTGTGTAGTACCCAGAATCTCAAGAGAAGATCATCTCACATACTAAGAACCTAGGAAAGATCACTATTAATAATATGAAACATAATTTTTCCTGAATGAGTGTTGCTTTCACAGCATCATCAAATTCAAAACCATAATTTTGGAACCACCTGAAGTATGTAAGCCAAGGTCTCCTATTTTAATGAGTATAAATGAAGAATATACATATGTAGAAAATAATAAGTTATACCAGAGGTATGAGCACTAAGACCTGATGAAAAGCTGAAGAGAGCTCAGCACTGGTGACTCACACCTGTAATCCTAGCTACTCAGGAGGCTGAGATCTGAGGATAATAGTTGGAAGCCTGCCCAGGCAAGAAAGTCTGTAAGATTCTTATCTCCAATTAGCTACCAGAAAACGGGAAGTGGCACTATGGTTCAAAGTGGGAGAATGCTATCTTTATGCAAAAAAAAAGCTCAAGGACAGTACACAGGCAAGAAAACAGGTAAGAGAGTGTGAACTATGGTGGACCAGGAGCCCTGGCTGCAAATCCCAGTTCCATTGCATTGGGTTTCTATTTTATCAGGCAAGAAATTTTTCTCTAAGTCTTGTTTTATTCTTCTTCAATTAAGGAAATACATCTTGTATGATTGTTCTGTGGAACTAAGAAAGAATGCAACCCATTTAATAGGCAGGGCATCCAATGCTTTTAATAGTACTAATAATAGGTGCGTGATTAGCAGCTACTGCAACAGCGTAAGTATTTCTTAACTAGACACTTAGGTTACATAGATTATGGGTTGTGGTTCATCAGGATCATCTTCATATTCAAAGGGAATATTAGACAGATTATTCCAATCCGTATAAGAAGAGAACAGTGCTCAAGGAATTTAAGCCATATAGCCAAGGTCATTGCTAATTGGCGAAGGAGATGGTGTGAACCACATCTCTGTGACTGGTAAGAACCCAGCTTTTTACACAGTCCTCATTATCTCCATTCAGTGAAATTCATTTTCACCACAAAATGCAACAACCCAGAACCCCGGGAGACTCCTCACATCATAAAACACATTCTCATGGGGCCATTTTGGTGGGTGAAACACGCTCATTTTCCTGTATATAGACTTGAACATTCATGAATCTGCTTTGAAGTTGAAATTCTTTTTGTACTTAGCTTTTGCCTAGTCACCTCATTTCTTACTAACATCTGGTGAGACCAGATGAGTGCTTAATATGTTTTGTTCTGCTTCTCTGAGACATTCTTTACTCCCACCAACAATTTGGGTTGTTTTCCTTATTAATCAAAATTTTACTTCATACCAGGCACTGATGGCTCATGCCTGCAATCCTAGCAACTCAGAAGACTGCGATCTAAGGATTGCAATTCAAAGCCAGCCCAGACAGGCAAGTCCATGAGATTTTTATGTCCAATTGAACCCCAAAAAGCTAGAAGTGGATCTGTGGCTCAAATGGTAGAGTGATAGACTTGAGTACACTCAGGGACAGCACCCAAGCCTGGAGTTCAAGCCCTAGGACTGGCAAAAAATAAAATAAAATAAAACATGTGTGTGTGTGTGTGTGTGTGTGTGTGTGTGTGTTACTTCCCTGGCTCCTAGTCAGACAATAGTTTGCTTTTAAAGGTTCACTGTCTGGGTTTGAAGAATAGCCATATCTTCTTTTAATAGCCTTTCAGCATGCTGATGTTCTTGTCCCACAAGTTGTCCCACAAGGAGGATTCCATAGTTAATATTCAACAAATTATATTCCTTTGAGTGAAAAACTTGTCAGCCTGTACCTAAGCAAAAGAAGGCCTAGCAGTTCAAGCTCCTAAAATATTACTTTCTATTTATTCATACTTCCAGCATGAGAAAATTGCTTTATGTTCATAGAGTGACTCTCAACTGGGGACAATTTTATCCCCAAGAGGACATTTTACAATGTCTAGACATATTTTTGGTTGTCACAGTGGGGTTGCTACTGGTATCTAGTAGGATAAGGTCAGATATGCTGTTTCAAATCCTATAAGGCATAGAACCCGCTCTCCTTTCCTGAACAGAATTATCTGGCCCAAAATATCAATAGGTTGAGAAAACTCTGCATTAATATGATATTCTAGAAACCATGGGTATTTGCAAAGCACTTTAAAATTTACAGAAGGCTTTGGACTATGTTCTTTCATTTGATCTTATGACATTTCTCTGAAGTCAGAAGAACAGATTTTACAATATCCATTTAACTGATGAAGAACAGGCTAGGATGGTAGAAATTATCTGGGGAAGAAGGGAAGAAAATAGATGCAATGCATTCACTCGAACTCCTGTGTCCCAGGTACCATCTCTAGCATAGATCAATGAATTGCTATAATCATGCTTCTCTACCTGCTCTGTTATGTAACTAACTCTTTCCAGAAATGTTTATGTGGTTGCAAACTCTTTCAGTAGCTTATGAAAAAAACAGAGACCAAGTGTTTATTTCCTTCTCAATATGATAGGAACCTAATAATTTGAAGTTTGTGAGGCACATCTTACATAAATAAAAACGTTACCCTTTGTGACTTCAATCAATGAATTCAAACACTCAATGAACTCAAACACCAGCAAACACTCACAATTTTCCAGTTGCCTCTCTTCCCTCCATAGCACTCATGACTGGCAGATGTAAGAAAAGAGGATGATCCATTATCAGATAGTTTTTTATTTATTTTTAATTCCCACCTGCAAGAAGATCATAGGTTATCAAGAAAGGCCCAGTAGGTGGTCTTTGTATGCACAGCCTACTGCCTGGGTTTTGGTTTCTTTTAGTCAGTTAGTATATATAGTACCTGCATGTGTGTGTGTGTGTGTGTGTGTGTGTGTGTGTGTGTGTGTGTGTGTGTGTATGTGTGTGTTAGCAAGAGTGAGAGAGATTCTCAAGAAAATCATAACGCTTTTCTACTTTGCTACAGGAACATGGATTCTTGCAACATTTTTGAGTTCACATAGAAAATTGGAGAACTAATGCAGACTCATTGTTCCTAATGTGATTTGAAGATTATCCACCACATCCCACTACAAACATAGAAGAAAGACCCACTCCTTCCTTGAAGAAGAGATGGATCCAAAGAAGAACCATAACCAATCAATGCAAGAGCTGGTGGAGTGTTTCTTCCTAGAGTACACTGGAGTAAAGCTCTAGAGAGGGCTGCCTGGATGTCATATACAGGCCTACCTTGTCCCTTCTACAACTCTACTTGAGTTAATGTTAGCTCAATAAATCCCTAGACTACCACAGCATGCAGTACTGCTTTTGTACAGGAATCAACTTCAAAGCTTCTTGCTCCAAGATTCTACTAAACATGGCTAGTGACCCAGCAGCCAATTGCCCAGAACCCTGGACAGGCCCTGAAGTCTGCAGAGATGTTACCCATAGGGTTTCCCAAGAGGAAGGTGGCAGTAGCCGTGACCATCACAGGGAAAGGCAAGTACTGCTGTCAAGAGATATCATTTTCTGTCTGCACCATCTGCTCTGGGCCCTCATTCTGAATTCATAATGAATGTCATATGCAACAATTACATCTGCAAAGGGAGAAATGTAGGCTGTGTGTGTGTGTGTGTGTGTGTGTGTGTGTGTGTGTGTGTGTGTGTGTGTGTGTTAGGTACAAGTGAATACCCTTTGCATCTGCAAGCATGTAGTTGGAGTTTCTTTTCTGTTTGTTTGTTTTGCTTTTCCCTTAATGCTCAAGAAATTATTAGTCACTGGTCTAAGCTCTACCATTTAGCTTAGAGTGATTGAAAGTGAGATGCTGGAGTTCCTTAGCCAAGAATAGGAAATAAAAACAAAATAAAATGGAATCTAAGCTGCTAACAAAGAATTACAATGGAGTCAGAATACAGTACATTATTATGCCGGAGAGCATTTGAGCCTTAGAGTTTGACAGCCAGGGCTTGAACCTTTGCCCAAATCCTTCCTACCTCTGGCACTCTGGCTGTTGCTTCAGGTTTCATTGTCCTTCCCCACCCTCCACCCCCAGAGAAATTCTGAGTCACAAGGAGCAAGAGGATGCACTGATTAGAGACCAACATGCTACCAGGCACACAGACAAAGCAGAATCACCTTGGAACTTGCCACCGGCTCTCAGTTTTCCTAAATGTAAAGTGGAAGGAGGGTTAATGTTATACACATAAGTAGAAATGCATCTAGCTGTTATGTTTCAAGAGGCTAGCATCCACAAATGTTGGAGTCAGAGCTTGAAATCTGGACAGATGTTTTAAAGTGTTTGTGGATGTATAAATGTGTATGTATGTGTATATAGTCAAAAATACAGATAGAAAATAGAAAGGGTGATAGATAATTACAGATACAGAATAAATGAGGAGCTGTTAGGTAGATTGAAATGGGTATTACATAGATAGATAGATGGATGGATGGATGGATAGATAGATAGATAGATAGATAGATAGATAGATAGATAGATAGATAGATAGATAGATAGACACACACACAGAGATGTTTTGCATACAAGAAAAATGTGGGAACAGCAGTTTCCATTTTAATGACAATTACTTCTAACTGTGCTTAGAAAAATATAAGAGGGAGCGTATTTAGAAAAACAAACAAAAGCAAACCTGAATGGGGGCTGCATGAAAGCAAGTGTCCTGGAGAGTCTAGGGTTCGATGCATGGGTGGATATAACTGAAGGGGTCTCTGCCTACTCCCCATAGCTTCCCAGCGGGCACCATGGGAAAGCATCTTTGTATGCTCATAGCTACTGTGTTCATTTGCATATGCAGAAGCTGGCTTAGACCGCTAAGCAAAGAAATGTAACATGTAGGAATAAAAATTCAGCATATCACATCTCTCACAGGTAACTGGAGGATGGCTTGCTAATTTGTAACAGCACAAGTGAATCCCCTCCTTCTGGTTGGCACCGTGGGAGCTGCGGGAGGGTGGGGGCCACTGAAAAACTGACCACAAGGCCCATGTCGACTCACAAGGGTTCAGGATGTGCTGGTCCAGTAAAACCATCCATGGAAGCTGTGGTCTTGACTAATCCCATCTGAACACTACTGAACAGGGAGATGTTTACCCCCTGGAAGCAGGTAGAAAAAGACCCATGACACATGCCTGTACCACATGGGGTAGATTTAATGAGCTTACTGCTTCAGTCAGTTTCTTTTTGCCCCTATAAGCAAAGAAAAAAGCTTAGGACCACCTGGAGAATGGTAATTGCTAGTTCTCCATCCAGGAGCAGATCAGCCACTGCAGCAATAGATTTTTTTTTCCCAAAAAGAGGATGCTGTATACAGTTAGCAACACTGAGGCAGTGCAAGCTCAGAAGCACCTGTCAGCAGAGGATCAAGGAACAGTGTTGGAGTTCAAGCAACCCCTGATGGTGGTGTCTATGTGCCACAGTGTAGCTTTGGAGAGGTGAATGCTAGCTAGTGTGCTAAAAAAAATATAGAGTCAGGGATGGCATTATGCCAACAATTGTTATGGCCTTAGTGTCTGTGAATCTTTCTGCTTGCCTCTTTCCCCCAAAGACCTGACCCATGGGGACACACAGAAATCACTATCAAACTACAAAGAGAATGTTTTCCTTATCAGTCTAAGTGGTTACCAGTAGAGGGCTGTGAGTAAACACCATTGTAGAAATCACAGCTATGGTTGCTGATGAGATCACCATGAGACCCATTGCCTCCAACCTTCTAGGAGTCCCTTGTCCCGGTGTGACTTCCTAAGAGAAGAAATGAAAGCATTCACTTGTTTCTTGATGCTTGGAAAAAGCCTGAAGTCACAGGAAAAGATGCTGGAGGACTAACCCCTGTACTTTCTAGATCTGTGACTCTACTCACTAGCAAATTGAACCTAGTTGGCCTCCTTCCCCTGGAAGGCAAAAAAGTAGGGACAAAAATGGGAAGTGCATTCTCCAATATTTTTTTTTTTTGGTTATTGGGAGAGACAGCAAATGTCTTCTACTTTTCTTCCTTCCAAAGTTTCCTCCTAAGCACAGGGCAGTCTTGGCTTCTTACAGATACATTTCCAGTTCCTGACTTCCTCTATTAGGTAGATCCCTCACTTCCTACTATGGGTTCTCTCTGTACAGCCAAGAAAAGGTGTGCCTAGGGAAAGACACCACAGCCAGTCTAGGGCTTTCAGGAAACTCTGCTATACAAGATTAGATCTGCTTTTTTAGGAACCATCTTGTAGGTTAATTTTTAGGGAAAACAAAACCAAAACACTTCCTCATATGCTCAAAATCCCACACCATCCTTTTTTATTATTTATTTTTCGACTGCAACTTGAATAATAGTACATCAGCTATAAAGATCTTCCAGTTCAATCATCCTCTCCCTTCTGACAGCTAGAGAAACAAGTACTCAGAAGTAGAATTTTATTGACAAGTTAAAGTTAGTAGCAGAGCCGGACAGGGATGCTGGCTTTCTAAACCCTGTGGAGCATTTTTACTGTCTTGCTGATGAATCAATCTTTCTCTTTCCTTCTCCTTTTCCCTCCCTGCTCCCTCTCCTCCTTTCTCTCTCCCATCGCCATTGCCACTCTCACTTTTTTTCACTACCTTTTTGTCTATAATGTTTCCGTTTTGAAGGATGACATTGTACTTACTAAGTGGTGTTATTCCATTCTCTGTCCTTAGCCCCTGCTTCCCTGTTTTCAGAACCCCTTCCCTAAACACAGGAAGATGGTAAATTCTGAGTAGGTTGGTTGGGGAATGGGACATGAGCTCTTGCTATATTCCCTCAAATCATGTTTGTAAATTATAGTTGGGGTGCATTAGCACCAACCCTGGTTTGGATGCTTTCTTGACTGGTCTCTGTGCCCTCTGCCTCTTCTCCCTGTCTGGGTTCTACCTCCTCCCATTCCCAGCTTTTTGTCCTTTGATAATCCTTACTTGAATCTGAGTACCTGAGTACCTTCCAACTGACGGCTCTCAAACATAAATCTATCCTATTATGACTATTTTAAACTTATGTTTTTCTTTCTAGTGAAATAAAAAAGAATTAACAGAAGTGTACTCTGGGTCATTGAGATGGTCACCTTTACAAGAAAACACCACCGGGGGTGTTTATTGCAGGGCCATGTTTATGTTTACAAGAGTGACAATGCCAAGTTCTACTCCTTTAATGGCTAAAAGCTAATGAGAAAAGAATAAAGAATGACCAAATACATGAATGATGCTTTACTTCAAAGTGAAGGTGAAATAACTTCAGTATTTGGTATTCAATCTTGATTCATAATCAAGATTCCCCAGTGATTTGAAGATGGAGATGGGACAGACGAACTGAGTCATATCACTCTGCAGTAGAAACACTGAGTAGGCCACACAAGAGCCATCAGCAGCCCCTGCACAACTACCATTCGATGCAGGCCAATAACCCATGGTAACACGTGTGCTGTTCATTGTATTCTCTTGTTTATTTCAGCTTTCTGTCTTCTTAGTAATACATGTCGTTTGACATTATGCTTTCACTGTAACTACAAGGATGGCATTCCTTAATAAGCTTGAACATATTATAATACAAATATTTTTATTAATATTGAAGGTATACAAGTATTATCAGTCAGAATGGCCACATCAGAGAGACAGTACATGTACAAGAAGTTATTTGAATAGAACACAGTGAAAATATATTTAAGAGGTGAGCAGGGCTCAAGAAATTAGTAGATAAGGAATGGAGGAGTTAACAAAAGTTAACAGCACATAGTGTTCTGGGCCTAAAGGAGAGAAGAAAGATGAGAAATAGAGATCCAGAGTGGCTGGAAAGGGGGCTATTTGGGTGGAGCCATCACCTCAAAAAGCAGAATCACTTCCAGAATACCACACAGAGGCAGGGAAGGAGGATGGTGATATATTTCATTTCTATCACAGTACCTGAATACTATACCACAATGTGCCTCTTTTTAACATGAAGCTCCAGTTCCAAAGGGCAAGGTGTACATCCTTTTTTGTTATTGTTCTTTTTGTTCTTTTTATTATTATGGAGTTGTACAAAGGCAGTTATAATTCTGTAAGTTGTGTTATGAATACCATGCTTCTTGGACAATATCAAGCCTTCCTTCAATTCCCCCTATTTTCCCCTTCCCATTGCTACACTTAGTTACATAGTGGTTTTTTATTTACATAATGTACATTGAATGCAATGACCGCATTCATTCACCCTACTTCTCTCTGCTCCTGTGCCCCTCCCTCCCCACCCCAAAACATGTTTCCATTTCCTGAGATTCCTTTTGATAAATTATCTTTTAGTTATTCAAAGGAATTATGACTTTTGATTCCTCCCCTATATACTAGTCAGTTTGTGTGTAAATGCAAACAGCCCTGTACATTTTACCATACCTAACTGTATTTTAAATCTACCTTCCACATATGAGAGAAAATGAGCCTGGCTTACTTCACTTATCATTGTTTTCTAAAGTGGAAATGAAAATGACATAATATCATTCTTTCTCATGGATGAGTAAAATTTCATTGTGTGTACATTCCTAATTTTCTTGATCCATTCATCTGTTTTAGGGCATGTGGGCTGTTCCCATAACTTGGCTATCTATTATGGATAGTACAGCAATGAACATGGGTGTGCAAGTGTCTTTACCATAATACTGACTTGTAATGTTCTGGATAGATGCCCAGGAATATAATGGCTGGATCATAGGGTAGTTCTATCTTAATCATATTCTTATTCACACCAATGAAAAGAGGCTGGTGTATAACAGAAGTCAATACAAGGAAGGAAAGAAGGAAGGAGGAAAGGAAGGAAGGAAGGAAGAGAAGGAGGGAGGGAGGGCAGGAGGTAAGGAGGGAGGGAGAGAAGAATGGAGAAGGAAGGAAGACAGGGGAGAAGTTAGGGAGGAAGAAAGGGGAAGGAAGGGAGTAAGAAGGAAAGGAGGGAGAAAGCATAGAAGTTTCAGAAGCCTATACAATTTATTGGTTCTCTTTCAAGACCTGGGAACAATTGAAAGAAATCAATGCCTTCCTAAAATCTAGTCAGATCAATTCACCCATTATTGACTTGATCTATAAGGACATTCACCACTCCAAGAGTTTCCTAACAGCAATCTTAAATGAGACTAAAACAAAACTTAAAAACAAAGAGTATTACAAAAGGCCCTTAAATTCTTTCTTGAATTTGGCCTTTCCATGAGTGTACCAACATGCACAATATGCTTCGGATGCATTTCCACCAAAAATTCTTAAATAAACGTTACACCTTGGCCCGATGATAGGAAAGGACTTGCACCCTGGGCTAACTTTGTGGTGAAACAACTTTACAAATACTAATTTTTAAAAGACTCAACACATTACCTCTCGAACCATTTGTGTTGATAAAGTAGGAAAGGCACAAATTTATATAACTTGAATTTCAGATATGTATACTTTACAGGAGAGGCAGCAAGTTTAACAATGACTCTCTGGATAGATGGTCTCCCACAGCTGTTTTATGTAATGCTGTAAATGACAAAAGGCAGAGAATAAACCATCTGAGCAAAGAGGGAAAAGCTGAGGATCTGCCAGAAATGGAAATTTCTCCCACCCAAAGACATGAGGTTGAGACTTTTCAAATCTTCTCCAATATTTTGTATATCACCTTTAAACTGCTATACATAAAATCCTAATGACATAGGGTAAGATCTTGTGGAACCAGTGCTTTAAATTTTTACCATGTCTCATTATTTTTTTCTTCCATTTGCTGTAGTATCTTATCACTGACACCTGCAGCTTGAGATAGTCAAACGTTTCTTTCCATACTTCTGCGTCTTACTACATATTATATTTGGGGTGTTTTTCTTTGTTGGTTTGACTATACTAGAGTAGAGCTGTTCCTTTCGAGTTTTGCCACAATTTTAATTCACCAAATTCACTTTGAATTTTCTCTTCTTTCCTTTGCAACCAGGGAGATGTTAAGATTACATTTTGTATTTTCTCACTGTCTACTTGAGACCTGTAATGACTAGATGATCATCCAGAACTTTTCTCTGAACTCTTTTTAAAAAGTGCCTCTGGTCTTCTTACAAGTTGACAATACATACATGCTTGGAATGGTGGTGTAAAGGATTTTTCTTCCAACACTCAGGATCATACCTTCTAAACCTGTGGTGGAAATATTATATTTGACATAATTTTTAAAAATCAATAGTCTCTTTGTAAGAGATCTAACATTTTTATTTACTCATCAAGGAGTCATAATGGGAATCTGTATTTGTCTAGAAGCCCCACTTCTCAATGTGGTCCAGAGGCAAGCAGCAACAGCATCATCTATAAGCATCTTCGAAATACAGAATTCCAAGCCCACCCATCTGAAAATATAATAAAATTAATAAGATCTGGGTGATTTATAAGACAATTACATTTGAGAACTACAACTCTAGGTGAGTTTGTATTTGTTTGGTTTTATTTTTTGTTTCAGTCCTGGGGCTTGAACTCAGGCCCTGGGTGCTGTTCCTGAGCTTCTGTAAGCTCAAGGCTAGTACTCTACCTCTTATGACACAATTCTACTTCCAGCTTTTTGGTGTTTAGTTGGTGATAAGAGTCTTATGGACTTTGCTGTCCAGTCTGAGGTCGAGCCATGATCTTTAGATCTCCTGTATAGCTAGGATTACAGGCATGGGCTGCTGGCACCTGACCTACATCATTTTTTAAAAATAAAGTATCTTGTGCTTTCTTGAGAGATTGTAAATTGATAGGTAATGATTTGCCTTATGAATTCTCAAAGTGCAATTTCCAAGGTAATCATTTTTTTTCAAGGATTATTTTTCATCACATTTGCCCTCTCTAAGTCTTCAACTAATTTTCTGGTTCCATAGGTCTTTCTCTACAGAAATGTTTAGATGTTCTGCATGATCAACTCAACACATTTCAAACGTTACTCCCCGTTCTTAGAAGAATACTTTAAATAGTTTGACAAGTTAAAGAAAGATGATTACTTCAGCACAGATATAAAGTGCAAAATTCTTTAACTGATTGAGAAGAGCATGCACATCCACAGTCACACACATGATAATCTGATTCTGAAGACCTGCTCTGTGACTTTGTGAGCAATCAGTTCTCTTCTCTGGACTCCCAGAAGTTCACTGAGCTTTGTCAAAAGTGCATTTCTGTAGTGTGAATGGGGTTGTGATCCTGAATGTTACTGATCACATGATCTGTGATTCATTGCTTAATCTCCCTAAGCTTTTTCTGATTGACCACCTATACACAGTACTTAACTCATATGAACTTTCAACAAATTAAGTAACACTTGGGAAAGCACACTTTTGATCCTATGGTGCACCCAATTATTCCTGTTAAAAATAAACCAAATGTCAGGTTAGCAATGTAGCTCAGTGGTAGAGCACTTGTCTAGTGTTGACAAGGCCTTCAGTTCAATCTTCAGGACCATTAGAGGAAACTCAGCCAATATTAATCAGTTATCATAAAGGTCTCTGGAAATGGAAAACCTTCACCTCATTCAATAACTTTATCCCTAGGATCTGGTATATATCAGGGGTTTATTAAATATGAGTAGAATTCACAGCTAATTAATTGGGTGGGTAGATGGTTGGATAAATAAATGGGATTTCTGACTTGTAAAGTGAGTGAGCTGAAATAAATACCAAATTTTCTCCTCATTCTGAAATTTTTACCTATATATGTGTGTGTTTGTGTGTGTGTGTGTGTGTGTATACATGGTACTATAACTTCTTGGATTCAAGTTAGTAGTGATTTCCAGAGATGTTTCTATTTTCAAAGAAAGAATATAAGCATATCAAGAAGAAAAAAGATGACACCAAAAGGCCTAGGATGACGTTAACTAAGCGTTCTAGGGGACGCCATGGAACACAGTACAATAGAACCAGAAAACACATTCAGCCAGTCATTCTGCTTGCCAATGTCATCCATTGTTGCTTTCAGCAAACCAGGGATCCAGAAAATAGGTAAGCGCTAATGACCCCAAGGAAAAAGCAGCCTATCTATTTTCATACGCACACCTACTAGAAATTACACCTTCCTGACAACTTGATTTAGATGAAATGTCATGGGAAAAAGAATGTGCTCAATTTTTCAAGAGAGGACGAAATCCAGTAAGGAACCCTGTCACATCTTGGAGTGGGAGTTGAGATTTTTCTTGCTATGAAGCTGTTTGTGCTTTCTGTATAATAACAGCCCGTTGAGTTTTATTTGTATAAAAACAGTTTTCTTCCCAAGATCAATCATTTACAATCATCATCCATGCCTAATCCTGTGCAAAACGGGAGTTTGGAAAATATTTCTTAAGTGGAATGATTTCATCTCACCCTCAGACTACAAAGTCTGGGTAGAAGATGTAACAGTTTTAAATGTTTTGCTTTTGCAGAGCAAGGATTAAAGAAGACTCTGCTACACTTAGTAAATAGTAGTAGGTTTTGAAACCTACTGACTGTGTCCCCAAGTCAGTGAGATCACCATTATACAACACTGCCTTCTAGAAGCTATAGAAGCTGGACTGAGACATATGACCATTTATGCTATTAATATGTATTAAGTACAACTAGGCACTAAATATATAAAGATAAAAATCAATCTGGTGCTGATGGCTCAGTCCTGTAATCTTATAGCTATTTAGGAGGTTGAAATCTGATGTTTACAGTTTGAAGCCAGCCCAGGCAGGAAAGTCTATGAGACTCTTAACTCCACTGAACTACTCCTCCCCCTCTTCAAAAAAAAATGCTGAAAGTAGGGCTGTGACTCAAGTGGTAGAGTGGTAGCCTTGAGCATAAAGAAGGCCAGGGACAGCCCAGACTCTGAATTCAAGCTCCAGGACCAGCATAAAATAAGCCATACCAACAAAAATGAACCACTTTGAAAAGTAGTTTGGAGGTTCCTCAAAAGATTCCACATAGAGCTCTCCTATGACCCAGCAATCCCACTTTTGGGTATTTACCCAAATGATTAACAAGACCATACTAAAGCTAGCAGCACAGCTATGTTTATTGCAGCATTATTTACCATAGCTAAGATATGGAACCAACCCAGATGCCCCTCAGTAGGTGAATGGATCAAGAAAATGTGATATAAATACACAATGGAATTCTATGCCTCCATCAGAAAGAATGGCATTACCCCATTTGTTAGGAAATGGAAAGACTTAGAAAAAATTATATTAAGTAAGCTAGACCCCAAGGAACATAGATCCTATGTTTTCCCTTATTTACAATAACTAGTATATGTCTGAAACAAGCAGAAACAGTCAGATAAGTTGATGTTAGGCAAAATAAACCCCAAGACAAGGACTCAAATGTTTTTTTTTCTTTCTTGCAATTGTTTCTAACATATTTATAAGATATTTCTTTGTTGCTTTCTATGTCCCTCCCTCATGGTATAACCACTGTTTTCACTGTATTTAATGTTGGTATAATTTGTGGAGGGGAAGGAAAAAAAACAAATTTGTTTAAACAGGGATACAGGTGAACCCATTACAACAATGAGATGTACAAGTCGTTATGTCGAAAAAGGGGGAACGAGGCGGAGCGGGAGATGGGAAGGGATAGGAAGGGGAAACAAAGGAGGAGGCAACAATGCTTGATAAGAAATGTACTCATTACCTTGACCATGTAATTGTAACCCCTCTGTATGGTATTTTCACAATAAAAAAAGAAATATAGCTGCTACCCTCAACTAAAGTTGTAATTAAGTTATGTGTCATCAGGCAGATTTCCATGTGAATCTGTCCTCTACCAATGTCTGCTTAAAATCTTTGGGAAAGTCAGTTTTATCATCACCCACAATTAGTTTTTAAGGAAAGATGTGAATGAAATGAACTTCGAATAGAAAAACATATAAGGTAGAAGCTGTCCTAAAACAGGAGCTCCCTAAACTCTTCTCAGGATCACTTTCCAGACTAAAAATGAAAGGCAAGCCTCCTGACTTTCTTTAGAAAATAAAGTCCTATGAAAAGTAAACACAATAGGAAGGGGAAAGCAAAGAGTGAGTGGATGCCTGATTGAAGTATGACTCTACATCTCATCAAAAGAGGCTGGATGGCGTCTTCTCAGTAGGCTCACAGACACCTGAGTAGGTACAGAACAGAACTCTGTCTTCTCCTTTCCCATGGAGTTTTTAACACGGGCCAGCCATGGTTTATTCACATCTAAAGCCTGTAGGGCTGGGTCTTCCAGACACCACAGAGCAAAATGGACCAATGCCAAAGATCTATGGCTCCCAAGTACCTGAATAGAATGCCAATGACCTTTGACAAGAATATGTTTGTTTAAAATGACTCCTTGACTCTGTCCCTTTATCCCTTCCTCCTTAAAAACCTTATCCTCAATCCACTCTGAATTACTTGGTTTTCTTCTAGTTTGCTGAATTTCTGAGGCTTGGATCATGCATGCTCTTTTCTCCTCAGTGGAACTTTTTCCCCCTTTGCTACATCAAGTCCTATTTATACAATAAAACCCAAACTAAACATTCTTGTTGCCTCAAACTTTTTCCCCCCAGCAACGTACGCCTCTTCTATGTTGCTGCCAGATGAAATTAAGCCTTTCCTGCTTTGGTTTCTCATTTTGCAGCTTATTTCTTGCTACGTTCTTGGTTTCTATCTTGTGTTCATGTCATTTCTGTGTGAATGTTTGCTTCCTGTTTATACCAGAGCTTTCTTGACAGAGAAAACCCTACTAAACTCATTTTTATATCCCAATGCAACCCAGTATAGGAAATAGCAAAGAAGGCTAAACACATACTTGTGAAATTAATGGTAAGGATAAAGCCAGGATGATGATGGTGAGGATGATGATGATGCTATTGATGATGATGATGATGACGATGATCTAGCATGTATTAACTATATACCAGAAACCAACCATTTATTGTCTTAAATCCACTCAGCAAAAACTTTTCAATAGCTAAAGTTATTGCCCTAGATTAGTACATTAAAATACTGAAATTCAGAGATGCTATACCCCCAGAAGGCTTCACCCAAAGTCATCTCATTGGGTAAGATGCCTTGTCCCAAGTAAAAATAGCCAAGAACAGGAAGAACAAGGATTTCAACCACGTTACATTTCTTCTGATACCTGGCTCACTGTCTTTCTTGCCCTCCTAAGTCTCATAATTCTAGGAAAGTACTCCCATAAATTTTAGAATTACACAGCCTCTGAAGAAAACTTTCAGACTCCTTTATTTCCTTTCTCCTTTGTCCTCTTTGTTTCTCCTTTCTCTTTCAAAAATGAGGCTTTTAACAACCACTTAATGAAAGGACATTTGTGGTTAATTCAGACCAGAACAGGCCTGAGAGGAACAGTTCCTGCTGAGCGGACACACATCTTTGATGTAGACCCAGGGCTGGCTGAGAGGTAAATGCTTTCAACTTCCCCTTAAAAGAAGGCATTCCCACCTGATTCTATTTAAAGCCCTGTAGATATTCACAAAAAGCAGACAGCTTGGGGGCAGCACTGTATCCATAGAAGTTGTGGGAGAGAAGAGAATTCCCAAGTTTCCATCTCAACCCCCAGAAGTCAAGTTAATATAACAAGTATCATTGCAGAAGGTAGACACCCTGGTTTTCTCTCTTCCCTAGTCTAGGGTAAACATGATCCCTTATGGTCACTGGCCAAACGGTGGCTCCAACTAGCTGAAGGTAGAATCATTGGGAAAAGGGAAGAAAAAATAACAACAAAAATTAGTCTAAAAACGAGCAGCAGTGAGGTGATGGGAGGTGAGAAGGCAGGTGATGAGGTCCTGGTTTCTCTGTGCTCTGGTCAACTCATCTTCCCCATCTGGAATGATCTTCAGGAGTTCAAAGTGTGGTGAACCAGTGTGGGTTGCATTTTCCTTGAAGCTTTCAATATAGAGATCAAGAGCAAGAATCCCACTCATTCCTTAACTTTCTTATCTTACTATCACCTACCATCTCACTATTCACCACGTTCACTGTAATCCCGGGTACCATTTTCCATCGTATTCTGAGTTTCTTCTTTATGTGCTCCATCTATACCCAGCACATGGCCTTCACACTGTGCGGGTAGTCAAGACACATTTATGGGGAGGGGATTTGGCAAAGATGTCTTTGTCTTTGTATCCTTGGCATATGATGTCTGATCAATAAATGCTGACGGGAATGGAATGAGGAGCACCTGGCCAAAGAAGGGGTCTTTCGAAGCTCAGTGACTCAATCGCTTGATTTCAGAGAGCTGTTGTGCATTGGCAAGAAGGTAGCCATTTCCAAATTTGAAACATAAATTCCATTTAATTAGTGGCATGAACTAGATGGCCACAGCTGCTGTTTCTTGCTGTGGCCAAGGACCTGCGGGAAAATGGCAGCAATGAATGCAGACGGAACCAAATGGGCAGGGAGTAAAGCACACACGGGCACTGAAGATGTCTCTCTGCTCTGCTGATCCTGGCCCCATGAAAGAGATGGCAGACTTGCGAGGCCCAGGATCCTCTGGTACATTAGTCTTCACTTCTTTTTTTTTTTCAGGAGAGTCTTGGGTGCCCAGTACATTTCTATTATATTTTTTTCTTTATTCTCCAAAGGAGAGATGAATATGTAAGTCAAATCCGTGAAGCAATATGCATTTCCAATGTAACCATACAATTTGGAATCAAAAGATGGAGATTAATATTTGACTCCTTCTGCAAACTCCAGCAAATCAAATGACATGGAAAATAAAATTATAACCAGATACTATTATTTGCCTGTTTGGTTGGCACATATCAAAACATTTGACAATACAGATTGTGGGGCAAAGTTGTACACTGAACAATCTGTGAAAGAGAATTTGATGACTTCTCCTTTAACCAAAGAACTCATCCCTGGATATTTTTTTCACAAATATTTTCTCCCATGAGGGAAACCAAGGTTACACGTGATGAAATTTAAACTCTGATGGTCAGCGTCCAGAATCTATGTCGCTAACTAATGTGCCATGCTGACCCTTAGCAGCCACTTCATAGCGGCATGGTACTCTATTGAAATGGCTGAATTGTTGAATTGTCCTCAGCTGAAACTAGATTTGTTCCCTTTCAAGTTGTTTGGGAAAGGAAAAGAGGGACAAGGAAAGTAATTAAAATATATTATAAACCTATATGGAATAATAGCAATAAAATTCCCCAGTATTAGCTAATAAAATAACATAGTTCCATATGTACTGATAGCTAATAATCTGCAAGAATCATGATCTGAGAGCAAAGTAAGCTAAAAATTGGTATGTATATGTGCTATCTAAAACCATATGTTTATGCATATAAATTAATACACACATGCACATACACATAACCATATGCTTATACACATATGTTCTCTCTCACACATGCATAGCTGTTTATTGATTAATGACATGGATGTATTCTAAGAAATGAAATCTTAGATAATTTCACCACTGTATGAATATCATAGATCACACTTGAATGAAAGCGGCTAGGATATCACTAGGCAAAATAGTATTATATGTCATTCATCATTGATCAAATATCATTTTACAACCTTTCTCCTAACTCTCTCATTCTCTATCCCTCTCTTCCTCTCTCCCTCCCTCTCTTCCTTCCTTTCCTTCCTTTCCACTCTTTCTCCCTCTTCCTTCCTTCTTCCTTCTCTCATTCTGGTCTCTCTCTCCCTGTCTCTCTCTCTCTATCTCTCCCTGTCTCTCTCTCTCTCTCTCTCTCTCTCTCTCTCTCTCTCTCTCACACACACACACACACACACACACACATCAAAATTAAAACAGCCCATACCATTTTACTGCAGCAAATCCTTTAACTGCTTCCTGGTACTATGATAATCATATCCTTCCTGCCTAGTACTCTGACAACCAGATCCTACCTGTGTAGGCTGCCCAGTAAAAGCCTGTCTGATCTTCTCCTTCCCAAGAGCTTCTAACTCTCCCTCTTCTTCCCTTGGCCCCAGTTTCTTGGCCCTTCTCTCTCAGCTTAAACATGACGAGCTCTTCCTTTGCCTTTGATGTTCCTTCTGCCAACTATTTCTTCTTCCATGTTTTTGCAATTGCCAGGCTGCTTCTCATCCTACAGACCTTGACTGAACCTCCTGGGCATTCAATTTAAATATGTTTTCCCTTCTGTTATCATCTATCACTGTGCTCTGTTTTGTTTTTTTTAAAGTTCTTTTTCTTTCTGTTTTTTTCTAAGCATCACCACCAATGAGCTACAATTATTTATGTTGATTCTACATTCTTAGTGCTTTTTTAAAACGTGTTATTTCCTTTCCCAGAATATGACTTTGCCTTCTTTTACATGATCGTGCTAGCAGTTAGCAATGCACAATGACAAGCAGTAGTTACTCAATAATCTGTTTAGTTGTTTAATTAATTAACTCATTCTCCTTGTCGCTCATGGAAAAGAAAACCTGGCATGTAGAATAAGGAGATCTGAAAGAAAGCATGTCTTTCCTCAGTCTACTAAACAGAATAAGAGATGGGATAGTCTTCACAAGAAAACTTTCACGGACTTATTTCAAGTGTCCCCTCCCCCCAAAAAAAAACTTAAAATGAGATCTTTGTATGCATTGATGTTAGGCAAGCCTGAGTCAACTCCTTGTGCAGCTGCAAACCACATGGCTTTGGCTAACATCTACTGAGTACTTATGAAACCGAATTGTGTCATGTGCAAAATTAGGATGCTGGAAACATTATAAAGGTTAAATAGAATAAAATTCCTCAATCCTGCTTTGGAAGTAGCCCTTTGATGAATGACCATTGTAAGTTGTCCCTCCTCTAGCCCTTTCCTGACTGCAGATCCATTGGAGGCCAGAGACAGAAATCACTGACAACAAAGCCTGCATCAAGGCTGGTTGTCCTAAGGCTTGGAAGATCATTATTAGTGCTATTATAGTTTGCTGCTGGAGATGCTGATGGGCAGTGGAGGCCATGGTAACCCCTAAGCAGAGTGGTCCAGCCCTCCTCGGGCCCCCTTGTACTCTGCTCTCAACATAGAGCTGCATTTCCATAATGCATTGTGCGCCAACAGATTGCTACTTCATTAGTATTGCTCAGGTTTGGCGGTAGCAATAAATTTGGAGCACAATGACTGCACATCAGATCCTTTATAATGCTTTGATTAAGGAGGATTTGGATGTCTTTTTTTTATTATTACTTTTCCAATTCTCCTGGGGTTGTGGAACGCAAAGTTGTCTGCATTCTAGAAGGCAGCCAGGTTATCGCTGACCTAAGAGTCCCCCTGTCTCAGAAGATCAGGGACTTGAAGTTTACTCCATGCAGTAAACTTCCTGATTTCAGGCCGGATTGGGCAAAAGGGCAGCTGGCGCTGAAGACAGGTTGGGCTGTTGGCACTCATGTCATGCCTCTCCTGAAACTGTCTGTTATGACTCAGTGGAATTATCAGAACAAGATGCTGTCTACCAGAGTGACCTTGGAAATGGCACCCTCCCAGCCCATCTGGAAGGCAAACTGAAGACAGAAAAGAGAAGGAGCTGTGTGGAAAATTGCCAGAATAGAATCTCTTATTGCCTTAGAAAGGATGGGCACTCCTCCCGTCACGGGCTCAAGTTTTTCCTAAGACAAACTTGTAGCGGGCCCCCAGACTTGTTCCCGTCATCCCAGGAGGACGAACTAAGTCAAATAGCTAGCCAAAGAAAGGAAGAAAGAACCCTGCCAGCCAAACTCATCAGTCTGTCTTCAGGCTCTGAAAGCGTGAAATGGAAATGGATAGGATCCAGTGAACCTGCTCTGATTTTATTATTTCCAAATGCTCTGGACACAGATTAACTCTCTCTGCTTGGTGGTTAGCTCTTGTTTGTTCTTCTGTGTTCCTTTTTACTTGTCTTTCTTCTTCTACGAATTGGGAACAAGACACTCAGTGATAAATTCATTGGACCACAGTCTATTTTCCCCACAACTCTTCAACATGCCTCTCTCGTCCTTTCCGGGTGGAAGTGTTCCATCTCCAAGCCATGCCCCTCATTGAATCAACTCAGACATACTCACTCAATGCCGCCCCAAACAGCCAACTACACTTGTCAGAAGCAGGGAAAAGGGAGAGACAGCAGGGTGGCCATTCCTCTCCGTGCAGGGCGGATGGCACGCATCAATCTCTCAGCAGTCTGTTTCCCATGCTATCAGGGTTTCCATTCACTTCACAGCGACACAGACCATCTTTCCCAGCAATGTTTAGCTGCTTTGCTTCCAGCACTTCAAGGAGCCATGACAGGAAGTGGAACCCCCTAGAATGAGTGATGGCCTTGGCCCGTTCCAAACTGTAATGGAGGGAAGTCACACTAAATATGCCAGAAGCCATCTGTGCAGGACACAAATATCCAGCAAGCAGACAGATTACCCTGCAAAGGAAAGCCAGAGGTCCGGTGCCAAGGGTTAATCAGAAGGTAGAGATGCTGGGCCGTGAAAATCACCCAAATCCTCCTCTTTCAACAGCAAACTCCATTCATGTATTGAAAATAGCTATCTGTCAGGCACTGGAGGCTCAGACCTTATAATCCTAGCTACTCAGAAGAAGACTGAGATCTGAGGATTGAAGTTCAAGGCCAGCCTAGGCAGAAAAGTCCACGTGAATCTTATCTCCAATCAACCATCAAAAAGCTAGAAGTAGAGTTGTGGCTCAATGGTTGAGTGCTAGCCTTGAGCAAAAAAAAATGCTAAGGAATGGTGCCCAGACCCTGAGTTCAAGCCTCAGTACTAGCATACAGACACAATTTTTTAAAAGAAAAAGAAAGATAACAGCTGTTAGTCTCAGTTTCTCCATCTATTAAATAGGCTGCTTCCAGATTGAAAGCAATATGCTGTTGAAAATACTTATTATACACTATTTTGAATCCTTTGCCTTCTTTTTTTGTCCAAGGCCAGACAGTGTAACAAACAAACAAACAAAAACCTAGGTCAAAGGAATATCAGCTCAGTCATATGTCCCTGGAAACACATAACTCTTTTTTGGCTGGGGGGGCCGGTCATGGGGCCTGGTCTCTGGGCCTGGGCACTGTCCCTCAGCTCTTCAGCTCAAGGCTAGTGCTCTACCACTTGAGCCATAGCACCACTTCTGGCTTTTTGCTTTTTTGCTTATGTGGTGCTGAGGAATCGAACCCAGGGCCTTGTGCATGCAAGGCAAGCACTCTACCACTGAGCCACTTTCCCAGCCCAACACATAACTCTTTTCTTCCTTTATTTAGCCTTGAACTCAACACTTGGGCATTGTTCCTGAGCTCTTTTGCTCAAGGCACTTCCGGTTTTCTGTTGGATATTTGGAGACAAGAATCTCAAGGATTTTCCTGCCTGAGTAGGTAGGATTATAGTTGTATGCCACCAGAACCAGGCCCTACTCTACTTCTTAGTATTTTCCATTTGTATCGTGAGGATTCAAGTTGTTGCCTTTGGGCAAAATGAAAGGGTAAGTTAGGATCGCCTAACATGAGCATTTCAGAAGTTACTGTCCTTTATACCATCTTCTACCGAAGAACTCATTTTATACCCGCTTCCCTTCACTTCCATGTCTAGCCTCAGTGTTGACAAATAGTAGACACTCAGTAAATATTTACTAATTGATATACTTTCGAGCTTCAAGGCAGAGCATTCCTGCCTTTGCTAATGGTGTCATTCTTGCAGAATGATTTTATAACCCCATTAGTCTGAGAGAGCTAAATGGAGCTAAAAATGTACACGTCAAAAAGTTGTAGTATCCAGGCCACTAAAACATTTGATTTCCACTTTTTCTCCATCAAGTGCCAACATGTGAGTGAATTCCTCCCTGCTCTCCATTTTGATGCCTGTCTCCATGTGAAACCCATTCTGGGAATGAGCTGATGACACCCTAGCCGCATCCTATTAACACATCTTCTTTGCAGAAGCTGCTGCTATTTTACAAAATGCCTTTGGGTGTGTTGCAGAGAAAATGCTTGTGACAAAGGAATCCAGGCTTTGATCAGGATTGTTTTCCTTGGCACTTCTCTTTAGGCACTGCTGGACGTTTTCTCTCACAACAGATTGACACAGTTATCAGTGATTCTCATAAAAAAAAATTGTCATGTGAAAGTATTGCTACAGTTATCCTCTGCCTTTCTGGTCCACACATTGCCCCTGGAATGCACATTGTCCAGCTGTGATCCCTTGGTCCCCAGGCTTCAATAGTTTCATTATGGTTGGTTTCTTTTCCCAGCCCTGCATATCTCAGACCAAGAAGACAACGATTTGCAGGCCCAGTATCTCTGACTGCTTCTAATAGGAGCAACATAAATGTCCTGATACATCACTGAGTCAGCATTGCTGCGGTTGACATCCTGGTCATCTGCAATGCCTCAGAGAGTCTCTAAAGTTGTCTGCCATGCTCTCAAAACCTGCCAAGTAAGTGACGCTCAGATTCCATTTTACTTCTACAAAGCTCACAGAAGAGAAGGATCTTGTCAAAGTTTATAGTCACTCAGTGCTGGATCCGATTGATCAGCTATGGAGCCTCTTTGTTCAGCACCAGGCCCACACCCACCCATGCGCTCTGCTCTGGCTGCCTGTCATTGGACACTGCTTCCACTATGTACTTCTCCACCTGCCATTTGAAATGACCTTCCCTTAAAACTTCATCTATCCATTCACCTATCTAGAACGTTGATACATAATCATGCACATTTAGAGGGTACACTCTTTTACTTGGGTACATATTTATATTATGCAATGATCAATCAGAGCAAATTAGCATATCTATCACATCAAACACTCAGCATTTTCTTTGTGGTGAGATCATTCAAAAGCCCCTCTTTCTAGCTGCTTTGGAAAATAAGTTGTCATATTGTGAACCATATTCACAGTACTGGCCAAGAGAAAAATCTGATTCCTCCTGTGTAATTGTAGTTTTGTACCCATTGACTAATCTCAGTCTTTCCTTGCCTCTCTTTCAACCCTACTTTGTTGGTAACATTAAAAGACTTGAGCTTAAAATCTACACAAAGCTTCTCAAATTCAATGTGCATACAAATCACTTGTGAGTGAGTTGGCGAAGCGAGGGCTTCATAGAATAGTGGTGAAGGTGGACAAGGACACGGGAGACAGAGAATACAACAATAAAGAATTACAGGTAAGAGAAATGTGATCATTGAAGAACTCCAAGTAGCCAGGCCAATCTATTATCAAGGTCTGCCTTCCACAGTTTCCCTCCTGGTAACATTGCCAGGAACAGACTCTGAGGAGATGAAGCCAGAGACAGAGACAGGGCCTGACCACAGACAGAACTGCAGGGCACGGAAAAGGAAGCCAGAGAGGTGGATTAGTCAAGAAAGGGAGCCAGAGCAATAACACAAGGGCAAAATGCAAAGGCCAATCTAAAAGTAGAAAGAGCTGGCTGCACATTAAAAATCTATTACTCAAAGTTTCAAAGTGAATGCAATATCCCATGCATCTTTTGCAGCCAGTGTCGGCCATGCTAAGTACTGGGAAGGACAAAGCTCCTCACAGAGTAGAATCCTTGATGAAGACATTGGAGGCCAGTCTCAGTGTCCAGCCTTGTGTTCACTACATCCTTACTATTCAGGACATGATCTGGGACAGAATATCCCCTTTCTGACATTCTTGCCAACAGTACATACCTGAATCTCATTAAGAGGAACCATCAGACAATCTCAAATGAAGAGTCATCCTACAAAATAATAGGACTATACTGTTCAGATCTGGCAAGGTCAAAAAAGACAAAACAGCTGAGCAACTGCTCTAGATTATAGAAGACTCAAGAGACAGAACAATATCTCAGTGAAAAGTATGATCTTGGTCTGGACATGATTCGAACAATTGAACACTTAAAAATGGCCTACAGAATAGATAATAGTATTATATCAGTGTTAAGTTCTGGATCATGATAAATGTGAAAGATTATCCTTGTTGCTGAGAAACACATACTAAAAAATTCAGAGGTAGAGGAACATAATGAAATAGTGGATCCAGTTCATTCCTAGATATTACAAGAAATATATGTTTAGAGAAAGAGAGTAAACTAGATAGGGTAATATGAAAATAACTGGTGAATATGAATTGGGGTAAAATATTGGATTTTAAGGTTATTAAGTATATAATAGTTTCTTATACAATTCTTAATCTTATGTCTGTAATCCTTCAATTAGTATAAATATTTTCAGGTAGGTGAAAATAAAGAGAAATATAAGAGACATATACAGTGGCAGGGAAAAATGCTGGAGGGTCACAAGTTCAAGTTTTCTCTGGGAATGCTACATACAATTCAAGGCCAATCTGAGCTGCTTACCTCAAAACTCTATCTCAAGAAATAAGCAAACAAAATAGAATTGTTCTTCACCCAAAAAATTATTTTTAATTAAATTTTTTATTGTGAAAATACTGTACAGAGGGGTTACAGTTACATGAGCAAGGTAATGAGTACATTTCTTATCAATCATTGTTGCCTCCTCCTTTGTTTTCCCCCTACCATTCCTTCCCTCCCGCTTCCTTAGCTACACCCCCACATATATACCCCCTCCCCCACCTAAATTGTAAAGTTCATTTTTTGACATAGTGTCTTGTACATCACATTGTTGCAATGGGTCAATCTGTATCTCTATTTTAACAATTTGTTTTTTTCCTTCCCCTCCCCAAATTATACCAGCATCAAATACAGGGGTTATACTGTGGGTGAGGGACATACAAAGCAACAAAAAAAATCACATGGTACCTTATAAATATGTTAGAAACAATAGCAAGGAAGAAAAAAGCACTTGTGTCCATATCTTATTGATAAAAATAAACTCTCAAGTCCTATCCCAGGTACAGAGACGTGAAATCTAAATTTTAACATGAACCCCAAATTATACACAAGTAAAGTTGAGACTCTTTTTAAATGTTTTTTAATTGTAAAAATACTGTATAGAGGGGTTGCAGTTACATAAGCAAGGTAATGAGTACCTTTCCTATCAAGCATTGTTGCCTCCTCTGTTTTCCCCCTACCATCCCTTCCCTCCCACCTCCACAACTACACTCTCCATCATCCCCACCCCCACTCCCCTACCCTGCCTAAATTATAAAGTTTGTTTTTCAACATAGTGTCTTGTACATCTCATTGTTACAATGGGGCAACCTGTATCCCTATTTAAATATTTTGTTTTTTTTCCCTTCCCTTCCCCAAATTAGAGAAGTGTAAATACAAAATGCACGTACTGACATCAAATACAGTGAAAACATGTGTTATACATGGGGGAGGAACATATAAAGAAACAAAAAATCACATGGTATATTATAAATACATTAGAAACAATAGCAAGAAAGAAAAAAACACTTGTGTCCCTATCTTGGGGTTCATTTCACTTATTATCTTATCTGGTCATGTACATAGCTTTTGACCTTTCCTAGTTGGCCCAGATATATACTAGTTATTGCAAATAAGGGAATCCATGGGATGGACCTATGTTTCTTTGGGCCTGGCTTACTTCACTTAATATAATTTTTTCAAAGTCTTTCCATTTCCTAACAAATGGGGCAATGTCATTCTTTCTGATGGAGGCATAGCATTCTGGTGTGTGTGTGTGTGTGTGTGTGTATTTTCTTGATCCATTCATCTACTGAGGGGCATCTGGGTTGGTTCCACATCTTAGCTATGGTAAATAATACTGCAGCAAACATGGTTATGCTGGTAGTGTTAGTATGTTTGTGATCATTTGGGTTAATGCCCAAAAGTAGGATTGCTGGGTCATAGGGGAGCTCTATGTGGAGTCTTTGAGAAACCTCCATACTACTTTCCAAAGTGGTTGAACAAGTTTACACTCCTACCAACTATGCAGTAGGGTTGCCTTCTGTCCACATCCTCTCCAGCATCTGTTGTTATTAGAGTTCTTGATTATAGCCTTTCTAATTGGGGTGAGGTGGTATCTCAGTGTTGTTTTGATTTGCATTTCTTTTATGGTTAGAGTGGTTGAGCATTTCTTCATGTGTCTATTGACCATTCTTATTTCCTCTTCAGAGAAGTTTCTCTTTAAGTCTTTAGCCCAGTTATTTATTGGGCAGTTCTTTCTTTGAGGATTTGTTGTTGGGGATTTAATTTTTTGAGTTTCAAGTGTATTTTAGATATGAAACCTCTATCCGTTGTATGGCTAGTGAAGATCTTCTTCCAATCCATGGGCTTTCTATTGATCTTGCTATGTCCTTTGCTATGCAGAAGCTCATCTGTCCAACTTTTCTTTGATTTGTTGTGTTTCTGGGTCTCTATTAAGAAAATTGGCTGTGCCAAGGAGACTTAGGGTTTCTCCTATTCTGTCCTGTAATATTTTCAGAGTGTCTGCTTTGACTCTGAGGTCTTTGATCCATTTGGAGTTGATTCTGGTGCAGGGTGATATATAAGGATCTAGCCTTAGTTTTCTACCAGTGATTAACCAATTTTGCCAGCACCATTTACTGAAGAGGCTGTCTTTCTTCCATTCTAAATTTTTAGCTCCCTTATTGAACATTAAGTGGCTATAGGTGTGTGGGTTCATTTCTGGGTTTTCAATTCTACTCCATGGGTCCTCAGGTCTCTTCTTGTGCCAGTACCAAGCTGGTTTGATTACTATGGTTTTGTAGTAGAGTTTGAAATTTGGTATTGATATTCCTCCAGCACTGTTCTTTCTGTTAAGGATTGTTTTTGCTATTCGGGGTCTTTTATTGTTCCATATGAATTTTTGGATTGCTCCTATTTCAATGAAGAATGAGGTTGGAATATTCATAAGTATTGCATTGAATTTGTAGATGGCCTTGGGAAGTATTGTCATTTTCACGATGTTGATCCATCCAATCCAGGTTTTTCCACTTCCTAAGCTCTGCTTTGATTTCCTTTTTCAGGTTTTTAAAGTTTTCATCATAGAGGTCTTTCACGTCTTTAGTTAATTCCTCAGTATTTTATTTTTTGTGGCACTATTACAAAAGAAGTTGCTTTCCTGATTTCAGCCATGCTCTTCTCATTGTTAGCATACAGAAAAGCCATTGATTTTTGAGGGATTATACCCTGCTACTTTACCAAAGTTTAGAATCAGCTTGAGTAATTTGGGAGTGGAGTCTATATTCTTTAAATACAAGATCATGTCATCTGTAAAGAGGGAGAGTTTTACTTCATTTTTCCTTATTTGGATCTCCTTTATGTTTGCATCTTGTCTTATTGCTGTAGGTAGGCATTCTAATACTAATTTGAATAAGAGTGAAGAGAGCAGACATCCTGTCTCATTCCTGACTTTAGAGGAAATGGCGTTAGTTTTTCACCACAATGCTGGTTGTAGGTTTGTATTGAGGAATGTTTCATGGATTTCTAGTTTTTCCAGAGCCTTCATCAGAAAGAGGTGTTGGATCTTGTCAAATGTTTCTTCTGCATCTATTGAGATAACCATGTGGTTCTTATCCTTGCTCTTGTTGATGTTGTTTAGATCTGTGGTTTCTCTGTTGAGTTTTTGCCGGGTTGATCTATCCAGTGGTGATAGTAGTGTGTTAAAGTCCCCAACAATTAGTCTTTGGATCTATGTGAGATTTGAGGGAAAGTTGTGTTTCTTGGATAAATTCGGGTGCTCCATTGTTTGTTGAATAGATATTTAGAATTATAATATCCTACTGAAGGAGAGATCCCTTAATTAGTATGTAGTGACCTTCTTTATCTCTTCTCACTAATTTTAGTTTGAAGTCTATTTTATCTGATATTAGGATTGCAACTCACCCTTGTATATGGGGGCCATTTGCTTGGTAGATTTTATTCCAGCCTTTCACTTTTAGAATATGTTTGTTTTTATGGGTAAGGTGTGACTCTCGAAGGCAGCAGATAGAAGGATCTTTGCTTTTTAACCCACCTAGACAGTCTATAGCGCTTAATTGGAGAGTTAAGTCCGTTAATGTTGAGAGTTAGGACTGAGAGGTGTTTGGTAGTTCCTGCCATGTTATCCACTTTCTTGAGAGCTGTGACAACTGGGGTCTTCCTATGGTTCTTGGATTCTCAGTTTGGGGGCAGTTTCTTGGCCTTTATTGTGGTGTTGTTGGTTTTTGATATGTAGGACATCTTTAAGTATATTTTGTAGGGCTGGTTTGGTGAAGTGATATTGTTTCAGTTTTTCTTTGCTATGGAAGGTTTTTATTTGACTTTCCATGTGAAGCAGAGTTTTGCTGGGTAAGGTATTCTTGGTTGATAGTTGTTTGTCTTTAGGGCATGGCATACATCATTCCAGGCTCTTCTTGTTTTAATTGTCTCTGCTGAGAAATCTGAGGTGATTCTAATTGGTTTCCCTTTACAAGTGATTGATCTTTTCTCCTTGACAGCATTAAGGATCCTATCCTTGGCCTGAATTGATCCTGTGTGGATTATCATGTGATGGTGTGATGTCCTGTTCTGGTCTGGTCTATTTGGGGTTCTAAAAGCTTCTTGTATCTGAATAGGCCTATCTTTTTGCATGTTTGGGAAGTTCTCTGCTAAGATTCTGTTAAATAAATTTCCTAGACCATTAACTTCTGTCTCTAGGTGCTCCTCTACACCCCTTATCCTCAGATTAGACTTTCTGATGGTGTCTTCTAAATGTTGGATAGATCTATCATATTTCTTGGATTTGTTTTGGATAGTTATAAGTTCTTTCTCTATAATATTTAGGCTGTCTTCAATCCCTGAGATTCGATTTTCTGCACCATCTATCCTACTTTCTACTTTGTTTTTTATTTTCTTTCCTTCTAATTGGTCAGCTTTGATGGCTTCAAATTCTTTTGTGGAGCTTTGTTTTAGGTCTTTATGGACTTCTTTACTTCCTTATTTTGGTGTTCAGTGTTTATTCTCAAACCCCATAGTTGATTGGTTATGGTTTCATTGGACTCCCTTTCCTTCTGATGGGCTCCATTCAGCATTCCCTTTGTGGTCTCTCTGGATTCTTTCAGCTGTCTGTTTATGGATTCCATGAATGCCTCTATTGATCTTTGTCTATTCTCCTCCCGCTCACACAATTCCTGTATTACTCTTTGATTAGCTTCCTCACATTCACGCAATTCCTGTGCTACTCTTTGACTGTTCTCACCCTGCTCATGCAATTCCTGTATTAGTCTTTAATTAGCTTCCTCATGCTCATGAGATTTCTGTATTATTTTTTGGTTAGCCTCATCATGCTTGCAAAGTTCCTGTATTAATCTTTTGTTAGCCTCATCTTGCTCCATATCATGCTGCTCACACTGAGTCCTTCTCAGGCTTTCAATCTTTTCATTCACCATGTTTACCAGCAGTGTTTGTAGAGTTTTTTGGGAACTCTCCTCTGGATTATTCATTAGCTGTTCTGTCACCTGATTGTCATGAGTGGGAGTTGAGATACCTGGACTTGCCATTTTTTTATGTTTCTCTGGCTTGTTCTGCCCATTTGGTATGAAAGTAACACAAATTTCACACTAGAACACTAATTTAAGCAAGCATCAACCAGAGTCCTGTAGTTGCACAGTCAAAATGGCTACAGATACAATCTAGTTAAACAGATACATTCTATTCAACATCAGACAACTATGGATTAATGTGCTAAGAACATGAAAGAGGGATTCAGCAGACCAGAAATAAATAGGTTTAGGGAGAATTGTGGGGGAAAATAGGAGTAGGGGGATGTGAAGAGGTAAACGAAACAGTGAATTTAACTAATTCCTAATGTCAGAGAGGAAATGGATAGGACAGAATGAAAGGAGAGAGATAAAGAAACAAGAAAATAATGAAAAAAATTTAAATTTAAAAACTGAAGCACTTGGGCTGGGAAGGTGGCTCAGTGGTAGAGTGCTTGCCTTGCATGCATGAGGCCCTGGGTTTGATTGCACAGCACCACATAAGCAAAAAGAAAAAAAAAGCCGAAGTGGCGTTGTGGCTCAAGTGGTATAGCACTAGCCTTGAGCTAAAGAGCTGAGGGACAGTGCCCAGGCCCAGAGTTCAAGCCCCACAACCAACCCCCCCCAAAAGAAAAACTGAAACACTTAAAAGTTATGTAAGTATAAAGAAATAATATTGATAGAAGAAAAGGATAAAATGAGAGAGAGGATAGAGATAAAAGGAAAAAGGAAAAATTAAAAAATGGAATGCTTAAAAATTATATAGGTATAAAGAAATAATACTACTATTAAAGAAGTTAAGCCTAAGAGGTTGTGAATTGCATAATCAATTTCTGAATTAAATATGTACACAATGAAGGATAAGGTCTAGTAATTGACAACTGGTATATATCTGGGGATGAGCAGAATTGCAATTAAGTCACACACACACACACACACACCACACACACACACACACACACACATACACAGAGGGCCCAAAAGGCTAAAAGAGATTTAAACACACAGACCCAGACACACACACACACACACACAATAAAAATTATGAAAGAAAAAAATAGAAAACATTTTTTAATTAAGAAAAAAATAGGTAGAAATAGAGTTATTTGATTTTTTTTTGCGGGGGGAGGGAGGAACCTTGTTTCTCCCCTGTGTCCATAACCAGTCTTTTGGTGGCCTCTGGTTTGCTTGTGGTGTTTGGTTTTCCTGTGGCTTGATTTGTTTAAGTCAGTTTGTTTGAACAGGCAGAAAGAAGCTCTGCCTTACTGCAGGACTTTGTGATTTTCCTCCCAGGCTAGTTCTGTGGGAGGAAAATCTGCTACGAGTAGCAAAAAAGAGGGAGATGGCTGTTTCCTCTAGCTTGGAGTTGCTGTTATGAGTTTAGGTTCTGGGTAGGGTTGAGGCCTATCAGCAATCAATAGCTTTTCCCTGAGGGGCTAGCTCCTGAGACACTCACAGAGCCCAGCCTGGAGCCATTCTCAAGATTTATGTTTACTGAGTTTAAATGGTTTGTCTTTTACCCCTCCTGCTGCTGGGTGTGCTGCCTAGGCTGTAGTGGGGAGGGGCATCCTCTGGCTCTGTGTACTCGGGGAAGAAAGTCACTCCTCCAGGGATGGAGCTACCCCTGCCTGGTTTGGGTGACTTTCCCTTGGGTGGAGCTGATCCCAGCAGGTTAGGTCAGGTTCCTGTGACCTGTGGAATTTCCCCCATTGTTTTCTTCCAAGGCCTGCGTTGAAGCTAGCTGCTCAGGCCAGGCCTTTGTCAGTAACAAAGATGGAGTTCTTCTCCATGGTGGGGAAGGGACTACCTTCCCACTGGGACTCCTGAGAAGGACTGAGGATGCCTTGGGGCTACCCACATCTGTCTCTTGGTTTCTGGGCTGTGTATGGTCTGCGATCAGCAGGATGAAGATTTCTGCTTCTTGTCAGTTCTTGCTGGTGGTGAGTAGAATCTGCTTGCACACCGAGTCTGGAGCCTTTGTCCCAGGCTCTCTCTGTTGATATGGTGGCCCCAGCAGCAGCCGCTGCTGCCACTGCAGATACCAACAATTGCTCAGATCTGTCTCCTTGACCAAGCTGCCTGGATTTTTCCAATCTGGCCAAACTTTCTTTACTGTGATGGCACACTTGGTGTGATTCTCTAGCCTAGGAGGTGTGATTCTCTAGCCTAGGACTGTTCACTGGAACACTAAAATTGCTTTTTATACAAGAGCTTGTTTAGCCTCCAGCTGCTCCTCTGCCATCTTCCTCTGGAGCCTTGAGACTCTTTGTGTTCTGTGGGGTTCAGAACCAGATCCTTGATTCAAATGGTCAGGCAAAGAAATCAAGAGATCAAGAGATCACAAATGAATGTCATTAGAGTGAGGCTAGAATGTTCTATTCTGAGCCCCAAAACACAATTTGCAAACATCCTCTCTATAAAAATATTTCTTACCACTGGCTCTATCTCCATTCCAGAATCTTGCAATGGATTCAGTGCTTTTTTGTGAAATTGATAGACTGGGGGTAGGTGTTTATTTGTTTGTATGTTGGTTTGGTTGTTTGTTTTGTGCCAGTCCTGAGCGGGGAACTCAGAGCCTAGACACTCTTCCCTGAGCTTTTCTGCTCAAGCACTCTACCTCCTGAGTGATAGCTCCACTTTCAGCTTTTTTTTTCTTTTGTAGTTAATTGGAGGTAGAGTCTCATGGACTTTCCTACTCAGGCTAGTTTTAAACCACAATCCTCAGATCTCAGCCTCTTGAGTAGCTAGAATTACTACATGAGCCACCAGATCTTAGATTGCTCACTTTCAAAAAAAAATTCTCCATTTTCATGTTGTACTGAAATTGGGTTTCCTTGTCCTTTTAGATTGTGAGGCTGTTACTATCTGTTACATCCTCCGCACTGAAGCAGATAAAGGCCAGAGCTTGAGAAACTTTCCAGTGAATGAATAAATAGATACCTGGATGAACAAATTCAACTCTCCATATTTTCAACTCTCACACTATATTCATGGCTCCAGGAAGATCCACTGGAGTCTCAAATAGGACAAGAGTTAATTTAGATTTGAACAGCCACCAGCAGGGAACAAAGGGTTGCTAGGAAGGGAAGTCTCAGCCCACGGATCTCCAGCCTCTAACCCAACACTGCTCCAGTGCACTACAGAGAGAGCTAGCTTCACATTTCTACACAATTCAAGCCATGGTATAAATTCCCAGTGGCTTTTTGACCAGTAAAAGCATTGTTATCATAACAATTCACTGGCGATATCCACTTTGCCACAAGATGTGTGGGTGTTACAAAAAAATGCAATCAATAAAAAAAGATTAGCTTAGCCTGTACTGTGGTCAAATCAGGGCTACTCGTGGAAGGGGAAAGAGGGGGGAAAAAGAAAGAAGCAACACCAAGTGGCAGATAGTAAGATGTATCTGTTAGAAAGCATGTTCCACTGTAATCATCAAGATGATCCTTTTTCTCAGCCTTGTCAAGGGCGGGTGCAGATGCAGGACAGGACATCAGAAAGCTCAAAGGACTGAAAGGAATAAGTGGCTTTGGTTTAGGAAACCTGATCTCTCCCTCTTGCCTTCAAACACACACCATAAGGAATGGATTTATAATGAGCTGCTTCTATCTGAGCAGTAAAGCAAATTTAAAAGGACCTACTACTTACAATCAAGCCTCCCTGGTGTTTTCAGTAAAAGCATAATTTCAGATATCAAATAGAAGCATCCATAGGCTCTGTGGACTTGAGGCTTTTCAACACAGATAAGGTCTGCTATCACAGTACTTGGAGAAAAAGGATTTCATTTTAACTCAATGTGGGACTTTTAAAGAATTCCCCTAGGACCAGAGTTTTGCCAAAAACCGGAGCTTAATTTAATGAGGGTGAAAAGCTTAAAATTTTTTTAAAGAAATATATAAGGAAAGTCCTGAAAGGACAGAAGAGAGTTGGAACAGAAACCTATGCCTAAATGGAGTAGTTGAAAAATATTAGCAATGGCAGCCATCAGATTCAGGTCATCAAATGATTCTGACTCTCTTGGGGTATTTTTTTTTCCCAAGAAGATAATCTTCAGCCTGTAACATGTGCAAGAACTTTCTGAAATGAGCAAAGAAGAGCCATGTAGAATTGCTTGGTTGGGGTTGTTTACTTATTTTAACACCTACTCAGTGTCAGCTGATTCCATGGGACTCTATACAATAAGCAGTATTGTTTGTTTTGCCAATACGATGATTAAGGAAAGGAAGGTTGCCAAAATGCTCCAGCTCAAGAGAGACCACAGCAGACCTTTGGAAAGTTCTTTGTATTTATTGGGCCATCGAGTCACATTTCCTGTACCTTTTCCTACTTAACCTCTGACAACTCCTTGTCCTATCTGGCTTACAGATGGTTTTGGGGCACTGTCACCTAAAACTCCTTGGCCTCTGTTTTGTCTCTCATGCATTTATTCCTGTGGAATCAAATCCCACCTTCACTCATGGCTAGCCTTCAGTGCACAGACCAGGTGTCTTTACTTAGCCTCCATCACAATAAAGAACCCTGCACTCAGGTGCTGGGTCCCAAAATCCTAGATGATAAGACATGCTTCATTGGTCCTCAGCGGTCTAACTCCATTGCTCACTTTCATCCTCTTGTTGCCAAGAGGTGTCATTGCATGTGGGATTTTGTTTCCAAACATAAGACCAAAAGAGACTTGAGAAAGCTAAGTAAACCATACAGGATCAGGTTTTAATGAAGTATTGAGACCTTAAATTTGGACTCCACTGATTAAGAATTTGTGATTATTCCAAGGTTGGCAAACCAGAAAATTACCATGGTATCACCTATGAAGAAGAAGAAAAATATTCTATTAAACAAAGGAATCATATGAATTGAATTAAAGCTTAGCCTGCTTGTCTGGAATTGCTATTTGGGAGTGGCCAAAGCAAAGTAAATGAAAAGACCCACACTGGGCTGGGGTAATAGCACAGAAAAGGGAATTAGAAGGGAAGAAGGAAATCACAAACAACTTTGCACCTGACTTCACAGAAAGATGAGAGGGGGAGTGAATGGTACTGTACATTTAGATATTACACATCCTTACCATAATCATTCAAATAATCTTTAATTTTCATTCTATGAAAAGTTTTGATTTGTGAAGTACTATGATTTGAGTGTATATATCCTCTCCAAAGTCCTTGCAAAAGGGATTAGTGCCCAATAAAAAAGGCCCAAGAAGGAACCAACTATGAGCCAGGAAATGGACCTCTTAGGTGCTCTATCTGTCTTGTTCTCTAACATCAGAGTTCCAGCCTACAGAACTGTGAGAAATGCATGTGTGTTGTTTATAAGCTTCTTGGCCTATGGTCTTTTGTTACAGGAACCAAAATGGACATTCGTCCTCTTGTTCTGTGCCCACAGAGCTTGCTGAACCGAGAGGATGGATTGGGTGAGCCACAATCTCATGCTGTGCTGGCACCTAAGGGTTACCTATACACATGTATGTAAACAATAAATATTGTATTTTAAGTTAGAATTAATTAATTAGCTATGTGTTGCCCTCCTCTTTGTGTGATTCTCATGGGGTAAGGACCCCATCATGCTGCATAATTTCTTCAGAGCCAGCCAGATTTACTATGCATCTATTCTCATACAAAAGAAAACCCAAACAGCTCGGCCAAGTTAAAAGATCTAACCTGACCAAAACCAACCTCACTAAACTAATTCCCCAGCAATTCATTACTCATTTGCAATTTGCTTCAGCCAAATTAATCTCACTAGACTCCAAACCTACCATGAACAACTCTCCTCCATAGCTTAAGACTCAAGCATAAAAGACCATTCCTTTTAACCGCTATTTATTCCCCATTTTATACAGGTATACTTGACAAATAAAAATCACACATATCCAAGTATATATATTTTTGTGTATGCATGTATTATCTATCTATGTGTATATATATAAATATATTAGTATATATGACTATCACTATCAAGCTGATTAACACATCTATCACTTTACCATGACGAAGTGTGTGTAATAAAAATACTAGAATCTATTCTAGTGGAAATCTAGAATACTAGATACCTATCAATTTAACAACATCTTCCCTTTCTCCTATTTCCCACCCCTTGATAATCACTGTCTTTGCCTTTATCATCATCGTCATCATTGTCATTATCTTTAACTAGTTGTTCAAAGGGGTTACAATTCAATATGTCAGTTTATGAGTACAATGAATCTTGATCAATGTCACCCCTTTTCATCATTTTCCCCATCTCTCCAAACCCCATTTTCCCCTCAACAATCACTGACATAGTTTCTAGTCTTTCACTCATTTGAATTAATTTTATGTATTATTGAAGATAAGGGTCCAATTTGTTTATTTATATATGGATGTGGAGTTTTTAAATACCACTTACTGGAGAAACTATTCTTTATCCATTGTATATTTTTGGTGACCTTGTTGTGGATTAGTTGATTACCCATGCTTGGGTTTATTTCTAGATGCTATTCCATTAGACTATATATCTGTTTGCATACAACTGGCATACTGTTTTGATTTCTACAGTTTTATAATATGATTTAACATCAAGAAAGAGCTTTTCTCCATATTAAACCTTCTTCTCAAGACTTCTTTGACTATTTGGCCTCTTTCATGGTTCCATATGAATTTTAGAATTTTTTCCACTGCTATAAAAATTAACATTGGAATTTTGATAGAGATTGCTTTGAATCTGTATATTTCTTTCAGTAGTATAAGTGTTATATTCTAATTCATGAAGCCAGGCTATCTTTCTACTTTGTAAAATTTCTTCCATGGACGTTTTATAGATACTAGTATACAGATCTTCCACCTCCTTGGTTTATTTACTGTATTTCTACGTATGATATTCATTCATACTATCATAAATGGTATTGTTTTCTTGATTATCTTTTAGGACAGATTGATAATGGGTTCAAGAAACTAAACTACTAAACTGACTTTTGTATGTTGATTTTCTATCCAGCAGCTTCGCTGAAATTGTTTATTAATTATAATAGATTTTTATGGAGTCTGTGGGGTTTTGTACATATAGGAGCTTGTCATCTGCAAAACAGGGATAATTTTAGTTCTTCCTTTCTGAATTGTTTTTTTTTCTTATTTCTTTTTCTTGTTTGTTCGTTTTTGCTAGTGTATCCAGAACTGTGTAGAGTAGATACGAGGAAAGTGTTTCTACTAGTCTAGGACTAGATCTTAAGTGAGGTTTTCATTTTTTTCTTCCATCAATTATGACATTATCAGTGGGATTTTTATAAATGGCCTTTTTTATGCTGAGGAAATGTCTTCCTGAATATATGTTATTATGAGCTTTTAATCATAAGATGAACTTTGTGAAATGTATTATTGTTCATCTATTGAGATGAAGATGATTGGTCCTTTTCTTTCATTCTAAGAATGGGGTATATCCCATTTATTGATTTGCATATGTCAAACTCCCTTCGCATTGCAGAGGTAATAGACTTGGTTGTAGTATCTATTGAATGTGTCTTGGATTTCTTTGCTAGTATTTTATTGAAGAATTTTCATTTATGATTTATGGTTTGGATCTGGAATGTTTCCAATGGCCCATGTAGTAAAGGTTTGGATGCCTACTATTGGCACTACTGAGGGGTGATTGAGCCATGAGGAAACAAATCTCATCAATAGATTAATCCAGTGATGAGCTCAAAGCTGCAGTGGTATTTAGGAGGTGTGGTCTAATGAGAGCAAGTCATTTGGGGTGTGCCTTTGAAGTATATTTTCATACCATCACCTCTACCTGATTTCCTGATTGCCATCAGATGAGAAGCCTTGTCCATAACATGTACCCATTACCATAATGTTCTGCCTTTCTTCAGACCAGAGACAATGAAAATAACTGACCAGGTGTATGAAACTCTGAAGCGTCAAGCCAAAACAAACCATTCCACCTGGAAGTTAATTTCTCTTGAGTATTTTCTTATAGTAGCAAAACCTAACTGACACAATGTTCATCACAGTTATTACCTGCAGACTTCTTTCATTCAGTCTTCGGTTTGGGTATCATGTTAATTGCTGGTATCCTCAAATTAGAATGCATTTCCCCTGCTACAACTTTTTGAAAGAATTTAAGAAGAATTTTCAGTAACCATTCTTTGAATGTTTGGTAGAAATCAGCAATGCAGTCTTTTTTTTTTTCTTTACTGGGATGCTTTTGAATTCTATTTGAACTCCTTGCTTGTATCCATTTCTTCTAGGTACATTCTTAGTGTCATGTTTCTAGGAATTTATCTAACCTCTTGTTATCCAATTTGTGGGTATATAATTGTGAATTACAGTCCTTGATGACCCATTTAATTTTTGAGGCATCCATTGTCAGGCCATTACTTTCATCTCTGAGTTTATTTAATCCTGTCCTTTTTGTTTGTTTATTTTAGCAAACGATTTATTAATTTTGTTTATTTTACCAACAAATCAATTGTCCTCTAGCAATCAAAGGCTAGGTAGGGTTCAGCATTTCTCTCCCATCTGTTGTTTATAATCTCAACACCATCACCTCTTTGGGGTTGTAGAATTGAGTTTCTATGGGAATGCTCAGAAGTCAGCTTTCTTATGAAGCTTAATCTAATTTTCCCCAGCCAAATAAATCATGTCTTCTGAGCCACACAGGGATGCTTTTATAATTCTATTTAACCCTGATTGTTCTGCTTTGCATGAGAGCTGTTTGCATCCTGCTTGGCCTTCTACTGGATAGGGAATAACTTTCATACAAGGATCCCTTCCCTTTTCCTTTTCCTTTATCTTCTCTATTCAGGGGGTATCTACTGTGTTCTGAGGCTAGGTTTGGCCTCCAGAGTAAAGGTATAGTAGGGTTCCAAGTTTAAGAGGTTCATTTGTCATGAGGAAGAGAGCCATGTGTATAGAAATTTATACTGCAATATTCTGGGGCTACGGTAGATATTGATTTGAGTTTTATCATCTATTATAACAATGTGCTTCATCTCTGTGATGGCTAAGAAAAGAAAGAATTTACCATTATAAGGCTATTTCTTCAGATTTCCCCTCCTAGAGTAACTCTTGGGAATTAAACATACTTTTCCCTTCATAAATGTAGTTGGATTTTTTTTTCTTCTGAAGACTGTCTTGCTTTTCACATGGAACCCATGGGTGACTATGTTCTTGAGTCTTTCTGGCTACAGGATAAGTCATGTAACCTAAGCCACATCACTCAGATGCTCTAAAACTTCTTTTTGAAATGAAGCTAAGGAAAAAGACTATGTTATACCCTGACAATGAAGTAAATCTTGGATTTACTAGCAGCCATGGATCCAGGCTAGAGGGGAAACCTAGCATGAAAAATTGAATGTAGGGACTGGGAAGTTGTTTCAGTGGTAGAGCGCTTGCCTTGCATGCCTGAGGTCCTGGGTTCGATTCCTCAGCACCACATAAGCAAAAAAGAAAAAACCCAGAAGTGGTGCTGTGGCTCAAGTGGTAGAGCATTAGCCTTGAGCTGAAGAGCTGAGGGACAGTGCCCAGGCCCAGAGTTCAGGCCCCACAACCGGACCCCCCCAAAAATTGAATGCAATATTCATACAGAAACATGATGGTAGCAAGAGCCCAATCAGCATTTGGTCTTTGGAATACTGTTTCTCTAATCTTAAAATCTTCGAATGACCTCCCTATACTGCTCAGTCTTGTGTAAACTGAACTCTGTGGGAAAGAAAAGAATTTGACTCACATAAAGCCACATTCACCAATTTCAGTCCCTCTTATCAACCTCATTTCCCAAAGCCCACTGCACATCTTGAAGGTCAGAAGAACCTGCATATTTTTAGGTTGAATACATAGCAGGAATGAATATTCTATATTGTTTTTATTGTACCAGTCCTAGGGCTTGAACTCAAGGCCTGGATGTTGTCCCTGAGCTTTATTTTGCTCAGGGGTAGTACTCTACCACTTGAACCAGAGCTCCACTTTGGGCTTTTTGTTGGTTAATTGAAGATAAGAGTGTCACAGGCTTTCCTGCCCAGGCTGGCTTTGAACCATGATCCTCAGATCTCAGTCTCCTGAGTAGCTAGGATTGCAGGGGTGAGCCACCAGCTCCTGTCCCCATCTTCTTCTTGTGCAAACTTTACTTGTTTCAGGACTGAGATTAAAAGGCATACTATGGTTTCTATGACCATGCCCTATAGTCAGGCAGTTAAATAATTAGTGAGAACAATGGAATATGAGCAGAATTCTTGGATTTGATTTGTGGTATTAGAAGACTGAGACTTTATAGTTTAGAAGACAAGTAGCTGAGGGAAGAATAATGGACACATCAATCCATGTATTTGATTACCTGGACATAGAGATGAGAGAGCACAGGACAATCTCAGAGGATGCTGAGAGGAGGGGGAAAAGGGAAGCATAGAACTTAAAAATAAGTAACAAAAATTATATTTACACAATTATGTAGAAGCCACGCAAGTTATTTTCTTTAGTTTAACTGCTATTCTTTCATGAAGGAGCATAAGTAATTTATAATGATTTAGCTGACCTAATTTGTCTAAAATACAACCTGAATTGATGACAGCACAAATATAATTTTATTGTCATTGTCCCCAACCCGCAGAATGATCAAATTCTGACTATTTTCTTTGTTCTGTTTCAGGTATGATCCTCTATAAAGGTTAGAAAAAGTGATTTTTGCTGCCATATTTCTTCCAATAGCGTTGAAAAGATCAGACGTGCATTGAAAAAATAGATAAAGGGCCAGGCACTGATGGCTCACGCCTGTAATCCTAGCTACTCAGGAGGCTGAGATCTGAGGATCACGGTTCAAAGCCAGCTCGGACAGAAGAGTCTGTGAGACTCTTATTGCCAATAAACCACTAGAAAACTGGAAGTGGCGCTGTGGCTCAAGCAGTAGAGCACTTGCCTTGAGCTGAAGAGCACAAGGACAGCACCCAAACCCAGAGTTCAAGCCCCACGACCTACAAAAAAAAAATAGATAAAGGAATTGAAAAGACAGATTAAAGTAAATGGCAAAAAGATTCTGTGTACAAAAGTGTTGAGAAGGGTGGTCCAGAAAACTGGAAAAGTTGAACTTAAAGAGATAGGCTTTGCTAGGCAAAAAATGAGGGGAACTGTGAATGAAATAGGAAATTAAAATGGAACTTTAAAAATACCTTCTGACAAAGGGAAAAAACAAATCCTTTAAATAGGGATACAGGTGGACCCATTGCAACAATGAGATGTACAAGACTTTATGTAGAAAAACGAACTTTACAACTTTGGTGGTGGGGGGGCGCGGGTTGATGGGAGGGCAGGGCTGGGAAGGGAAAACAAAGGAGGAGGCAACAATGCTTGATAAGAAATGTACTCATTACCTTGCTCATGTAATTGTAACCCCTCTGTACGGTATTTTCACAATAAAAAAACTTATTAATTAAATAAAAAATACCTTCTGACAAATTGGAAACATACTTGAAAGAGAGATTTTTTTTTCGTAATTTACAAGTTGTTGGTAAGGATGAGAGGGGAAAAAAGTGAACAAAATCTTTATCATGGGGAGTTCTTTCTTCCAGTTAGCCCCATTATAGTGAGGATGAAACACATTGCTATAATAGATGATAAAGGTCAAATCAATGTAAACCATAGCCCCAACACATTGTGGCATAATTCCCCATAGACTGTCTTCTCATGATAGGCCAGCTCTTTAAAGTTGGGATCCTACTCTATCTGTACTCCTGAGGCCAATCCGAGCATCAGAACATAGTAGAAGATTCTTCCCAAATGTATATTCATATATTCATCCTTGTATGTAGGTTGCTCATCATCCAATGGAAGACCAGGCAGGAAATGAACAGTTCTCACTCAAGACAGAACAATCAGGGTTAAACAGAATGATAGAAAGCATCTCTGTGTGGCTCAGAAGATGTGATTTATTCTGCTGGGGGAAAATTAGATCAAGCTTCATAAGGAAGCTGACTTCTGAGCATTCCCATAGAAACTCAATTCTACAACCTTAAAGAGGAGATGGTGTTCAGATTGTAAACAACAGGTGGGAGGGAACACTGCACTCTAGCCTTTGATTTCCGACAGAGATCTTCTTTCCCCTCAAGTTCATAAAGAGATCATCTTCATATATGCCTGAGGTTTCTTTGTAAGGAGCAAAGCCTTTTAATCCATAATTAGGGATGAGATTTAAAATGCAAATATTTCTTGGAATAGAAACAAAGCAGTTTATAGTAAGAAAAGAAGTAACTGAGTGACAACTCAGCCTCTTTTAGAAGCTTAACTGTGGTAGAAGGCAAAAGAAGGGTGGAAGCATTAAAGCTGCAGCTTAGAAAGACATTGAAGAGTGTATTGTCATATTGTCATACTCATAAAGCAAAGAAAGAAGACACTGCTCCTATCCTGGGCCTACAGTTTCTTCATCTTCTATTAGGCTGGGTATACATAGTAACATTCCTTCACATACCTGGGCCATCTTCTAGAAAGTAAAAGAAGCAAATATTAATATCTCAGACTCATTTTTAGGTTGTCTGTGTTTTAGAAGATAGAATAAGTAGGTGGATGGCTTTACACTAGACCTCTAGCTTCACCTTGTCAGTGGGAATCAGTCTTTTAATGAGAATAGAATTAGGCCACAGATCACAATAATACAGGATAACAAATTCAGGGACTTAAAAATAAACTTTTATCATGGTTCACAGGTACATGGTGTGATGGTTAATTTTATGCATCCATTTAGGTAGGCTATGATGCCCACTTGTTTGGTCAAACACCACTCTAGAGGTCACTGTGAAGGTTGTTTTGTAGATGTGATTAAAATTGATCATCGGTAGACTAAAACAGATCCCCAACCCTACCCACCATCACAATGGGGAGACTTATTCTGCCAGTTGATGACCCTAAGCACACAATATTCTAAAGGAGAAGTCTCCTCTGAGAAGGTAGGATAAAAACCTTATTTGTGTTTTGTTTTTGTTTTTGTTTATGCTAGCCCATGTCTCAAAGTAAAGGTGAAGGACAAGAGAGGGACGGCAGGATTGTAAGGCCTACACACAAAACTTAACATCCAGTCAAGAAAACTAAATCATTCTAAAGTCAAAGGAAACTAGGCTCCACTCATTGATGAGAACGTTGACATGACCCATCTTAAAACTCATGGACCCAGAGAGAAGATTAATTGGGACAATTAACGAAGTCAATGTAACACTTACACTCTAAACCAAGCCAAGAAAGTCTTAATAATAATGCCTTTATGATTTGTGCAACCTAATACAATTACTAGGGGCGTGTGGCTGACCTCTGAGTCTTTCTTGAGTAATAGTTGCCGTGGGGCTATTAAAAGAAATAAGTGCTATCTGTTCAAAGTGTCCTCAATATAATAATATATTGATTGTATAGCTCAGTGTATTGAAGCAGCACTCAGCAGTTTACAAAGCATTTTTGCATGCATTATCAGCCTTAATTTACAAGCCCAAGAAAATGCTATGTATATAAATAGGAGTAAAGAAAAACAAACAAACAAGAGGGAGCTAAAGGAGTGAGGAAAGCAGGGAGTTGACATTTAGAGGCATTCTGTCCTAAAGACAAAACATTAGGGTGGCTATTTCTGTGGACACACTCTAGGGGCACACTCTGAATTGGATTTAAAGATGGATACAGAGTAGATGGAGAGAGACACAGAGTAGCTGAAGATGGCAGATTATTTCAGTGTAAATAAATACATGACACCAGCTCCTTGAAAAAGAGAGCAAAACAATGTCCTAGAAAGATGAATGTGGCAGAGAAAGTCTGTAGGTGCAAGCAATGGTATATTAAATGTGGATATGCTTTTGTTTGTTTGGAATACATTTCTTTATACCTTTCTCCTCTTCCATTGGGGAAAAAAGGGAACAATGGCCAGACAATAAAAGGGAATGTGCCATGGATTAGAGGAAAGACAAAGGGAGAGGACTCTTTGGAAAGCACCAAAGCACCATCAGGAAGACTGGGTTGTGGGGTCAGTGGAAAGGGATATGAACCCTGCCACACAGAGCAACATCAGAGCTGCAGCTGACCTGTGAGCTCACCATCCAGTTTGACCAGGAAAACAAAAGCGGCCCTGAGATAGTCGCACCCGGGGTCCCATCTGAAATGAGAGGCGGTTTTGTGTGAAGGCTTTGAACATCACTGCCCTAACTGGCCTGATGATGGAACTCCCTAACAGCTGTTCCTGGAATGAGGTCAAGAGCTACAAACTGTTCCCGAGAACGAAGCTGACTGATCACAGCATGCAAGCTCTTCCAGTTGCTCAGGGACATCAAGGCAGTGGTTTGATATTTGTTCAACATCAGCAGGGTCTCTAACAGAGTCCTAATCCCCATGGAAGCTCAGGTCCCAGCTCCTAGAAACCTGAAAAGCAAAGAGCAAAAAAGGGGAGGCAGGGTTTGGGCAACAACCTGAATCACTATGAAGTCAGGCTAAACTTTCATGGTCACTGTGAGCAGAGAGTCTGCTTTCAGAATGGGATGCTTTATTAACTACCTCCTTGGAAACTTTTCTATAGCGTCAGTTGTCAGAGAGAACTCTAGACAATCAGCAAAGGATGAAGCATTTTCTAGAGTGGAGCGAGTGGAAGAGATTGGAAATCAATGATGTTAGACAGTCTAGCCGCCACAACCTACCCATTGTAGCAGCTTTGCCAATCCTGGACATTAGTGTAAGTTACCAAGCTCAGGGAGAGGGTCTAACTATAGCAGATAGATGAAGAAATTGTGCTAAATGCAGCCATGAAATCCATCTATGAAAATCCACAAAGTGAGAGATATTTTCTAAAAAGTATGCCCAACTCTACAGAGCAACGTTAGTGTTTTCACTGCATGGTATCAGGAAAGAATATCAAAATAGAGCATTGAATAAGTTAGGCAAATGCTCATCCAGCCCACTTATTAGCTCTTATTAATTTCCTTTCTTTTTCATTGAGAGGGCATGCTAAGGATAAAACTCAAGGCTTTGCACACTAAGCAAGCATGCTGGCATAGCCACAAACCTATTCTTACTTAATATCCTTGAGGCTCAGTTTCTCCCTTGTAAGTGGTGTGGTATCCTAACTCACATATGCTTACTGTCTCAAAGTAAGAATACCTATAAATGTGCTTGGTAAGCTGTAAATGTAGTTATTCAAATGTTAATGTCCATAATTGGTATTATCATCATGTTTGATTAAGTGGTCAGGCTCCAAGTACGTGTATTTGCATATTCATTAAAGCTACAAAAAAATGCTGATGTTATAACTGTAGTCAGTACTGAGGAACCTGTAGCAGTCTAGATCTGTCACAAAAGAAAATTACAGAAACATGATTCAAGCAGACCTGCCCTCCCTACAAAGCTGATAAGAAAAATGAAAGGCAGGTTATATCCTTAGCAGGAATGTCCCTTTTACTGCCTTCAAACTAAATATTCATTCTTGCCAACTCTCAAAGCTATTCTGAGACAAAGCAGAGATCACAGTTTATCTCCTGGGCTTTTAATATCCCCCATTTGTATGGATTGAAAATGGAGGTGCCCAGAAATATAAAACAGCTTGCACCAAACTCAAGATTGGAGAGTGCTTTAAACAGCTAGGTCTTCTCTACCCAAGAGAATGCCCCTTCTGAAAGCCACAGCTCAGAAAACAGACACACACACACACACACACACACAAAAGATGCAAACTATTAAACAAATAAAGCCCATGTAGGGAAAAGAAAAATACTCTATTCTGAGACATACTTTCAAGAGCGAGAAATTCTGAGAATAAAACATGTTGCAAGAATAAGACAAATGCTGAAATAAATATGAAAAGAAGATAAATTTCCTCTTTCAGATATTGAGAAAGTCAGACTCTTAAATGTTAAGACCATGGTTGAAGGAAAGGTTAAAAAAACTGGGAGGGTTTATAAGATAAACACTGTAGGACAATAAATCACAGAAATAACACTTCTGAGAATTATTGTGAATAAAACGCATGCCACAAAGCAAGCTGGAGAAAGGAAGACAAATGAAATGTAACTAACAAATACAGATATCATGACAAGGATGGAAGCCATCGTTCAGAAGATAAATACTCAGAGTAGCACTGACCGCCCTGGCCTTCCCTAGAGCATCCTATTTACATGTATTTCTCTAAACTCTTCCTTCTGGCTTGCTCTCTAGTGTCTTCTTATTCATGAAGGAGTGGAGGTCACTTGTCCCTTACCTGATACTGGTTCTCCTTTGCCTTGTAAGTGACAGCTGGCCCAATCCTCAAGGGAGAGAATACTTTATCCTCTGTCACTGATAACTTCACCCTCTGTAAAAATCCAGAGCCCTGCTCTTATTTCCAAATCCAGGCCTTGGTATGTTAAGGTGAGCAACCACGGATTTGGTTCCTGTAATCACCGTACAACTGACCCATCTTCCCCCAAATTTCCTCTCTGCATCACCATATGGCCATTAGGAGAAAGTCTTCCAATTAAGGCTTAGCACCAGAAGGGAAGGCCACTGGGACAAACCTAGAGCAGGAGGAAGTGACCACAGCTTATCATAATAAAACCCAGGCAGGCTTTAAAGTCAGATGTTCTAAGCAAAGCAATTCTGTGGCAATTAGACATCAGCTGTGTGACCCATCATGTAAACTCTTACCTCTGAAATGAGAGTAGTACTTAATATTCTGAGATCATCAGAAAAACACGTGTGTAAAACATCTAATTTGAGACTCAAAAAAGAATAGCTTGCAGTAGCGATGATTCAACATATTCATGTTTCTCTACTCTGGGTCCTCATGGATGGGGTACTTATCAGGAAAGGGAAGAGCACCACAACAAAGTCTGTGATGGAGGAGGAGACATATTTAATGTCCTGCAGAATGAGAGTTAAGGGTCTGCAAGCATTCCAGAACTGGTCAACAACAATTCCACCCAAGTTCTGCATCACATGAGACAAACTCACCAGTTTTCTCTCGGGGGGACGTGGAAGCCAGGCACTGGTGGATCATGCCTGTAACCCTAGCTACTCACGAGGCTGAGATCTGAAAATGGTTGTTCAAAGCCAGGCCAGGCAGAAAAGTCCATAAAACTCTTATCTCCAATTAACCCCCAGAAAAAAATAGAAGTAGCACTGTAGCATAAAGTGGAAGACAGCTAGCCTTGAACAAAAATGCTCAGGGACAGCATCCAGGTCTGAGTTCAACCCCCACAACTGACAGAAAGAGAGAGAGAGAGAGAGAGAGAAACAGATTCTGGATGATGAGCATAAATAACAGGAGGGTAAGGGGATTGTCTTCATAATACACACACACACACATATTTTACTTTGCAAGGCACTTTCATATCTGTCATCTAACAGGCTCACTACCACCCTGTAAAGTAAATAGAGCAAGGATTATTCACCTCGTTCTCATAAAGCAAGAGAGCTGAGACTGGAAGAGGTTGTAACCCATCCAAGGTCATGAAAGGTCATTTGGCCAATAATAGCTAGCACCCAGTAAAAGCCTCTGAATCTATAACACACAATGCCATTTCCAACTCTCCAAGGGAAAAAAAATGTGTCGACTTATGCTTCATCAGGAAGACCCTGGTAGCTAAAAATACTTCATGCAAATGAATGCTCCTTGAGAGAAAATAATACACAAGCAAACAATCAGTGGTGAAGTAAATTCAGTTAGCACAACAAAGGCAATTGCCTCTCCTCCTGTCCTCAGAAGGTGGTCCTCCAATCAGGTGCCCACTGATTCCAAAGCTGCATTTCAACTCAATTCCCAGGTGATTCATATGCAGATTAATATTTGAGAAGTAGTGTTCTAGGATAATTCACAGAGAAAATTATTTTGCCATTGATAAAAGTCTGATTCACCTTGTCACAGAACAGTTCTAGTTGGCATTATTGGACCAAGATGATTTTTAGGACCCAACTGCCTCATTACTTATAGTCACCTACTCTCATTCTTGAATGCACCTGTCCAACTGTCTGTATGGGTTTATCCATAGTAAAGCCAATGAGCTCTTAGAGCCCAGAGCTTGAAGAAACCATGTCAGAAAGAGATCCCAAAGGTAAAGAGACATGGGCCAGAGAAAACCTAGAGCATCAGTAAGGATTTTTGTTCTCTTTTGTACCTAAAATTCCATGGTCTTACTTGTGGTGGGGGGGGCTTAAACTCAGGGCCTGGGTGCTGTCCCTGAGCTGATTTTGCTCAAGGCTAGTGATCTACTGAAGCCACAACTCCACTTCAAGCTTTTTTTTGGTAGTTAAGTGGAGATAAGGGTTTTACTAACTTTTCTGCCCAGGCTAGCTTTGAAACACAATTTTCAGATCTCAGCCTCCTGAGTAGCTAAGGCATAAGCCACTGGTATTTGACTCACAATCTTACGGTTTATTGTAGCATTGGTTCTTTGAGATGGTTGTTCTAAGAGCCTTCGCACACTCTCAGACATGACACTTCTCTACCCATTAACTCATTTACCTGAGGGCAAATTTACATGGGTAACTAAGTGCTCTCCTGACCACTTCTGCCCTGCCATGTGGAGAGCTACCCCAAACAGCACTTCTCTGTTCATGGTCACTCTAATTTGAATTGCTTCTTCTAGGGTCCAGAGGGTTGATTTGCTCAGAATATTCTTTCAAGAGGCATGCTCAGTCGATGACCTAGTTTCATTTGTTTAGTGAGCTATACCTGGCTCATTCGCTTAGCAAAGTGGGACCACATTACATCATTCATAGGGAGGTCTCCGAGGGTCTCACAAAAGGTGCACCATTATTGTACAGTATTATTATCCTATTGCCCCTCAATTAAAATAAGTGCTCTTTTAAATGCAGTAACAGCTGCTCCCAGCAGTGTCTTCTTGCAATGCATTTGGGTTCTCAGTTTTTCCCCTTTCCCCTGCAGCCTTTTACATCTTTGTTTAAGCTGTTTCACACTTGCCATTGTGAAATCCACAGGAATCTCAAATATAAAATGCCCAGTTCAATTTGGACCAAAAAAGATCTCCAAAAACCTTGAAGTACCAAGAGGATGCTAGGCAATTCTCACACCCAGACCCCAGAGACTCTTTGCCCTGTGAACATTTTGCAACATTAGCTTTATGGTGCTCTTCTGTATTGCAGTCAGACCCATAGGCTTCACACTTGGGTCCTATAAGAAGACAATAGCATGCAATGAAGAGCAACACAGTATGTCACCTACATATGCTTAGCATTGGGGGAAACTCCAAATGCATCTGCCTAAAAAATAGAAGGATTCCCCCACTTGTTTTTCAATATATCTGTAAAATAATTAATAGCTGTGATATTGTGATTTATTAAGAAACATCAATTTCAATTTTCCCCCTTTCCTGGTCCATAACTCCTAACACTTTAGATATGCTAAGCGTCTACTTGTATGCTAATGAGATAGCTGATGTCTGGGTTCTGGAGACAGCCTCAGGATGGGAACTGTTTGCTAGCAAAACCAACCATGTGATGAGTGGGTTGGAACTTTTAGTACTTTTGGCCTAGGAGATGAGAAAGACTAAAGATTGAGTTGCCCACTGATGACTAATTTTTTTACTCAAGCATAGGTAATGAAGCCTCCATGAATCAGTTCAAAGGACTTCCTGTTGCTAAATCTGAGGAGGTTCTTAGAAGATGGTACCTCGAATGGCATGGAAGCTGCTCATACATCGCCCTGAGCATCCTTCCATCTTGAGGTTTAGCTGCCTCCTCTGTAACATTCTCTTAAATGAACTGTAAATGTAAGTAAAGCTTTTTTCTGAGGCTTGTTTTCCTGAGCCACTTTAGCAAATGATAAAATCCAATCCAGATGGTAGAATCCAGAAGCTATCATGGGAACCCCAAAATTATAGCCAGCCAATCAGAAATAGGAGATGGAGAGGCAGTGTCAAGGAGTCCCTAATCCATAGAATCTGACTAATTCCAAGTAAACAGTGCCAGCACTGAATGACATTACAGGATATGCTGATGGCATCCAATACAGAATGCCTAGAGTGGGGGAGGGGAGGTAAAATATAAAGGATGTTATGGTGAGAGTATGTAGAGGAATACAGTGTTGAATATAGAATGCAAAATAAAGTCACTAAGGATAAGTTAACTCAGTTTCTATTCTCTTCTCAAATCCCAATCCATAACTTCTTTTTCTTCTCTTCTTTTACATAATATGTATGTCCCCTGTTTCTCTAAAAGGTATCAGGGAACCTTCATGAGCTTCTGTGTCTGGGCTCTTACTGTTCCTATCCTTATATCAACAAACATTGATAACCAAGATGTAGTATTATTATCCAAAATCAGCCTCTTCTCTGGGGACCGAATCTTACCACCTCTTCCTTATTCAAGAGTATTTCAGCAGAAAGTCTTTAAACTCTAAACTCTCATATATAATTCATCATATATCATATATCATTTCTTGATGTTTTCTTTACTAATCAGCATTCCACTCATGGACAAGCATATTATACTCTTCCACACTCAAAAAAGTAAAAAAGAGCTTTGGGTCACCCATAGTGATGCATTCTTATAATCCCAGACACTCAGGGTACAGATGTAGGAGGATCAGTGTCCAAGGACAAAAAAAACTGGGGGTATGGATCAAGTGGTAGAGCACTTGACTAAAAGGCATGAAGTTCCCAGTTCAATCCCTACCACCACCAAAACAAACAAACAAACAAAAAATGCACAGAAAAGTATTATTCTCTCATCTTCCATCTTCTGACCCTCTCTGTATACCTGTTAATAACATAATACCCTGCCTATATTTACTGTTTCCAATTTCTTTTTTATTCTTTCTTGAACGTTTACCACCTCGCTTCCAACTTCCTGCTTAGTTCCAGTTAAACAGCTCTTGTCAATGTGAACAGTCATTCACATGTGGCTATATCCAGCTTCTGATTTTTAGTCTTCACTTTCTTTGATCTACTGGCAGCATTGGATCCTCCCTAGAACATCGTCCTCACTTGGCTACAAAGACTACAAAGAATATTGTTGGTGTTATTCCTACCTAACTGGTGAGTCTTCCTTGGTCTTATTTTGGGGGGGATCCTCTTTGTGTATTTGAGTATTGGTCCTCTCTATTATTCTACTTCTATTCATTCTCTTAGTGATTCGATATCATGGCTTTAAATAGGACCCTCATCTCAGACCTACACAAATAACTCCCCTTCCTGGCTTTCCCACCAGCATTTCAAAGCTAACACACTGGTAGCTACACTGGTATCCTTATCTTTCTCTTCAAAGCCACTTTGCTCATAGCTATTCAATAAATGGCACCCCATCAACTTTTGCTCAGGCCAAACACAGTGGTTCCCCCCCACATGACTTTTGTATACCTCACAGGCTGTCCAAAATAACTTGTGCTTTGTCTACCACAAAACTATTGAGAATGTATCAACTAATCTTTCCCACCTGGGTCCAAGCTACAAGATTTCTTCATCTGCTAAGTAACCTCTGTGTTTCTGTGCTTATCTCCAGTGGTCGACGCTGCAGCTGGGTTGTCCTTTAAAATATTTTAGAGCATGTCACTGTTCTGTTCAGAGCCTCATAATGGATTCTAGTCTTGCTTAGAAGGTGGGTCAAGTTACCATTTCCAGGACTCCAGTGATGCATTTATAAAATGATGGTAGCAATGACATATACCTCACAGGATGATTGTGAAAATATAAATGGAACAATTCCTCTAACTTGCTGGAAGAATTCCTGGGATGTTCTAGGACCTGAAAGATGTGACCTGTCTTCTTCTTCTTCCTCCTCTTCCTCCTCCTCCTCCTCCTCTACTTCCTCCTCCTCCATCTTCCTCCTCATTATTATCATCATCATCATGCATGCATCGACTATATATTAAAATTATAGTATTAACAATATTTTGTATATATAAATTATAATGTCTAAAAACAATACTAATATTTTTTCTCTATCCTTGGTTTATTTTTAGCCAGCCTTTAACATGAGATATGAGCCATGGGACATTTTTGTTTGTCTGTTTGTTGCTTTTCTTTTGTGATACTAGTGATTGTAGGACCAATTCAGTAATGTCAGGGTTTCAGGCAGGTATGGGTCACCTTGAGAGATGTACATGTTTGCCCAGCTGGTAAAAAAAAAAAACAACTCTTAACAGAAGAGACAAATAACTGTGGACAATGATTAATGAAGTCAGTGGGGGAGAAGTCATTGACCACCACCAAGAGTTTAGACAGGAAGTCTATCCCAGGATAATTCATGGACATTCTGTCTCTCTGTTCTCTCTTCTGCCTACTTAGACCAATAACAGCTCTGCTTCATTGGAAATAGAAGGTACTTGACCTTCCCAACTGTGTGTCATTGGACCTTTTCAATTCCAGAGGCTGCCTTAAGTCCTTCTCTTTCTCTGGTTTTGCCCCTTCCCCCTCTTCTTTACTATGGCCCCCTCTCCCAAAGGACTGTGCCTGCTCTTTCAGGAGAGCTGTGTCAGCTTCGTCAGCTTCGAACCAGCTGGCAGAGACACACACATGGAAAGGTGAGTGAGCTCATCTTAATGCTGGCGTCTGGTAATTTTTTTCCCCTACGTGTGGTTTCTTTTCTCTCCGAAATTGACTATTACCATTTTCCTTTTTTTTTTCTTTCTCATCTGAATGGTGCCACTAATGCAATGAGAAAGGAAAAAAAAGAGCCAAAGCCATTAAAATATAACAACAAAATAACCCATAGCTCAGAATGCTGATGTAGCTTAAAGGAATCCGCCTCTTTTTCATTATCTCCTTTTTCCAGCTGCCTCTCCATCCCCCAAACCAATCTCTTCCTTCTGTCTTTTCCTCAATGGTTTTATATCTACCATTTGGCTGCCTAGTACTCCTTTGCTCCTTTCTCTCCTCCCATTTTCCTGTTCTTCTTTCTTTCCTTCTTTCTCTGAGAGATTTCCCTCCACATTGTTCCTTTTGACCATCCCATAAGATAATCTTACAGTGTTCTCAGTGCTATGAAGTCTCAGAAGGTGCAGCTGTGTCCTATGGATGTAGAATAATGGTGAAAAAAAGATCAAGGAAATAGGAGACAAGCCAGTCCTTCTCAATGAAATCTATTAGCTTGACCCAACCAAAAGTGAATAATAAGTAAAAGCAGGAATAAGAATGAGGAGCCTGCCAGAGTGAGGATAGCAGGAAGAGCCAAGAACACAGGGATTTGTGCTAGGAGAGAGAAGACATGTCCTGCCATTGATTGCTTACTAAGTAGAGATTTTTAAGGTGTATGAGCTTCATCTATACAATAAACTCTACTTCTTGCTTGGGAAGCATGTGTAGCTATAGTATAGCTACAAATTTCTAGAACAATAAGGTGGTTGTGGTATCCCTTATAGACTTTTTTAAGGACAAGGACTTCTGGCTCCAGAATCAACAAGCAACGTTGCGTGACGTAGACAGTTAATAAGTTGAAATGAATTCCCTTGCCTCTTGCACCCTTTGGAACTTTTCTATTTCTTTCCAACTGTAGCCATTCCTTCTACCTCTCAAATTTCCCAGGACTAAATAAAACATGTGACTGCCCTATAATAACTTCTCCCCTATGTGACCCATAACAATTACTTAATTAATGAGTTGTAATAACCTGAAACAATGTTGTTGCTATATTAATGCCTTAAAAGAAACTAAAAGTGAATGTCTTTACAGTCCGAGTCTAGTGATTTGTGCCACGTATGTGTAGACCCCGAATCTAACACTGGTTTCCACAAACTACTACTTCAAAATATTGATATTGGTTATTTCTAGATTTTGAGTTATGATGGATTTTAATATTTTTTCTATTAGGAGTTGTCAGCATTGATTAAGTAATACATTTATAATTTAAAGAAAATACAAAATGTAATTTTAAGTGGCAATTACAATAAGTATACACATACACACACACACACATTTCCAATTTTACCTTATCAATAGTGCTGAGTTCTCCAGAGATGATGAATGAATGTAGGGACAGAAAACCAATGTACATGAGTTATTTTATTTCTAGGATGGCATACCTAAGTCATACCACTTTCATAGGGAATATGGCTTGGGATATCATGTGGGCATGAAGCTGGATTGCTGTTGCCATGAGATAGAAGGCAGAGAAAGAAATCCACTTTCATAATTGACATGAACTTCCTAGCATCTTCTCTCCATCATCTGATGACTACAGTCTCAGATAATTCATATCTGCTTGTCCTGAAAGGAATCATGCTCTCTAGCCATTGATGAAGGCTTAGCCAGTTGTTTTAACCAAGGTCATATTGATATATTAAATGTTAAAAGGCCTTTATGGAATTGTGTTTAAAAAAAAAAGTAACCTGGGTGGAATTTGTCACATAGTGGTAGACAAGAAGGAAGTGAGGTTTGTGGAAAACTGAACCCCTCTGTGCAAAATAGGTACACATGTTGCTCTTCTGAAAGATAAAATGTCATCCAAGCACGGATACGTTCATTACCAAGCTCCCAACCTCTCCAAAAAGTATGAGGTGAAATCTCCATTTTACTTGTTTTGGTGTACTTAAAGTGTACCTTCCTCATAATCCAACCATCCTAGTCTCATTCTGTGTTCTCCTTATTGGGGTTCATTCCTATGTTAAGTGAAATACAGCTAGCTATAAGCATACATTGCTTCAGGAAACACAAAGATGTGCTCATAAAAGGAAAAGTTAAGCATTTTAAAACATCTAGACATTCTGAGATGAATCAGAAGGAACTTCAATATAAAATCCAGTAGCTTTACCTATAATTCTAGCTACTCAGGAGGCTGAGATCTAGAGAATCATGATTCAAAGCCATTCTGAGGAGAAAAGTCCTACAAACTCCATCTTCAAAATAAGCATAAACCCCAGGCTGGAGGCATGGCTTAAGCAATAGAGCACCACCTGAGCAAGTAAATCAAGTAAATGCATATCTTACCTTGTTCCAGTAATTTTAAAAGAAACAAAGTAAGGAAGAAAGGAAGAAAGAAAGAAGGAAAGAAAGAAGAAGGAAGGAAGGAAGAAAAGAAAAGGAAGGAAAGAAGGAAGAGAAAGAAAAAAGAAAGGAAGGAAGGAAGGTAGAGAAAGAAAGAAAGAAAGAAAGAAAGAAAGAAAGAAAGAAAGAAAGAAAGAAAGAAAGAAAGAAAGAAAGAAAGAAAGAAAGAAAGAAAGAAAGACAAGGAATTTCAATGTAAAACTGTGGTCATGAGGGGCTGGGAAGGTGGCTCAGTGGTAGAGTGCTTGCCTTGCATGCATGAGGCCCTGGGTTCGATTCCTCAGCACCACATAAGCAGAAAAAAAAGGCCGGAAGTGGCACTGTGGCTCAAGTGGTAGAGTGCTAGCCTTGAGCTAAAGGGCTGAGGGACAGCGCCCAGGCCCAGAGTTCAGGCCCCACGATCAGACCAAAAACAACAAAACAAAACAAAACAAAAAAAAAACTGTGGTCATGAAATGGGTCTCTAACGAAGCTATGACTTGAAATTTAATTCAGTTACTTCATGGGAAGCTAGTTATAGGCATTTAGCAAATTCTGAAAGAGACATGCCTGAGACTCTGGGATTTACCTCATTCTGCAGAGATAGGATTGATGCAGAGAAAATGCCATACTTGGACCTGCTTTTTCTTGAACCCTATCATTAGAAGATATTTTTTTTTAAAGCATTTGACCCAAAATATGCTTCTTTTCTTAAAGGACCATTTTATTCCTAACTCTTATTTTTTAAACCAGAAGAACATCTGATCCAAACAGTAGAATCTTAAGTAATATATTTGATACCTGTGGGATTTTAAATTTTTTTCAGCCTCTTTGGAAAGAGAGCACTAGTTTGTTATATAGATCTAGAATTTATCCTAGGAATTTATGTTGAGTACCCCAGGGGTTCATGCCTGTAATCCCAGCTACTCTGAAGACCCAGATCACAGGACAGCTATTCCAAGCCAGCCTAGGCACAAAAGTCCATGAGTCTCTATTTCTGATTAACCAGCAAAATGCTAGACTGGAAGTGTACCTGAAGGAGTAGAGGGCCAGCTGGCCCTGGGTTCAAATTTGGAGTCCTCTTTCTGTGCAAAGTGTGCTTTTGTTTGAAATGGATATGGACTTGGGGAAAATCATTGAACATTCCACCTTACCCCATCTTCTGTGAATGAATTTGTGGAAAGCCAAATAGAATGATTATATATCTATCTATATATTTGCATATATATAGTGACAGGATCTATCTATATAGAGATATATACATATAAATATAGGTAGATCATATATGTGATGAAGTAAGGAGGCTGAACCTAAATAATTTCTTGCAACCATCCTGGTGTCTAGGCAGGAGATAGGGGCTGTCCACCCAGCCCCAATGCTTAGAGTTGAGACAAGCCATCCTTTGATGCCTGGTTCAATAGGGTGAGCTAGGAGGGCTCTGCTTTAGAGAAATGCAACTGTTATAGCCTTAGGAGAGCTTTGCAGACAGAGAATGCTCTGATTCTGCATTGATTAATTCCCTAAATGGCTTGAACTGAGTCGCCTCTAAGCCTACCCTAAAAGGAATATATATCTTTCCTAGATGGAAAAGTTCTGCTGGTACCTGAGGATGTCCATTTAAAGTCTGGCATCTTGTCTTAATGGTGGGGGAGGATGATCCCCCCACCAGATAATAGGCAAACCTTGGCTGATACGTTACTGAACCTGTCAGTCCAGGGCCTGAGACTGGGAGTGTCCTGTGACCCAGCCCCCTGACATGACCCTGTTTAGGCAGGGAACAGCATAGGTGCCTGAACGCCATGCCACATATGTCTCCATGACCGCGTCCTGCGTCCTGTCCGCTGGTTCACCTCCAGTCATCATGGCATCCCAATGGTGCTCCATCAGCACTGAACTGGTTTGTTGGTATTGTTTTTGTTCTTTCCTCTCTGGTCTGTTTCCTAGCCATGTTATCTGTATTTGGGGGCTGCGGCCTTTGTAACAACTAGCTATCTGTGGACTGCTAACTGTATAACTGTGACTCCAAGATTCCAAAATGTGGCTTCTCTGGTAATTTACCTAACAACAGTGATATATACATATATACATATGCATATGTACATATACACATATATATGTATATACATATATATGTATATACATATACATATATACATATACATCACAGATGTAAATATATCATACATATTATATGTGTGTACATACAACCATATACATGTATACATATGCATATATATCATACATATGATATGTATGTACATACAACCATATACACATATACGTATATGGTTGTGTGCACATACATATGTATGATATATTTACATCGGTAATATATCATATATCTCATAGATATGTCATAGATATATCATAGGTATATCTCTGATATATAACAATGATGATAATTATGTATCATATATTTATTATATAGATATATCCATATGATTATATATGTATATATAGGTATACACATATGTATATACATATATTTCAAAGTTAGACTCAATCATCTACTCTTATTGATACTTGAGCTATTTATCTTGGATTGGACTCCAAAATGTAATGTTTAAAACTTATAAGATTTCAAAGTTTTGGTGAATACTGTTCCTTGGATATGATTCAACCCTCCCAAGCAAATCTTTCTTTTCGATATTGAGTGGTTAGGTGCTCCATACTTTACTACAATGCCATTTTTCTCAAATAATATCTTTTCTCGTTGCTATAAACACGTATATGTGTTCTGGTTTTGTTCACCTTGTGGTAGAAAGGGGAAAATGAACTCAGAGAATAGAACCCAGTTCTTCCTCTTCTGCTATAGTCATAGAAAGAAAAAAATAACACAGAGAATGTCCAAATCTTGAGAATGTCTCAAGTGCAAAGTCTTTTGTAACTAGATTTCACAACGTAAACCACTTTGCGAGGCTTCCAGGACAGTATGTGCAATAGTAAATTGACAATGCCATCTGCCAAATGGCCTTGAGATGCAGAGAACCACTGGCCTCATTAATTATTGATGACAAACAGAGTCAATTTGACTTCATTATAGACTAAGAAGAGGAAATCATTGAGGAGCTTTTTCTTAATGGACCTAAGTGTAATGGGGATGGGATGGGGATGGGGAAGGTCCTCTCAACCTCCTCTCTTCCATCTCTTTAAGAGCAATATTGCGACCAGAAGTAGATGAGATGTCTAAATAATTTAGGTGAACGTCCATTGGTTGGGGGCTCCTACATTTCACATACCTACTATCTACATGTGGATCATAGTTCATCAGATAATTGTACAATATGTATTCTCTTATAAGATAGGAGGTGGTTTAACCAAAAATTGAGTTTCTCCAGAACTGTTTACTCTTTTCCTTGTTTTCTCTTCAGGGGATGATGGGAGCCATCTCCTCAACGATACTAGTGAGGAGTTGGGACTGGTCATCCAAAAATGGGGATGGAGGCTGCTACAGGAAAACCCTGGGTTTCCTGTCAGCTATTCAACCTGTATTTATCAGGGCCCAGACATTAAGGAAGAAATAAAGCTGAGTACCCTATCTGATTGGAACTGCAGGGGGCTTTCTGCAGACAGGATGCAATTATTTAGCTTGGACCGCAGCCAGAGCCAGTGTTCCTGTGATCACTCTGATGATTCTTTTGTATATCTGTAGTACCTTCCCATAGCCTGGCTCATTGCATTCACTCATTTCAGCTTGAGAAGATGATATTCTGTTAAACAACTCACTTCAACTGACCAACATTGAACCTATGATAGCTCCAATGTTGTACAAGGCATTCAAGAATTTGTAAGCAAAATATAAGGCATAACAACCTATGTGACTTAAAAAAAAATGAGTCAAATGGTATGAACAAAATCTTGACCAAAGAAATAATTGGAGGGCAATACAGAATTGGAAGGCAATACAGAGCATACCAAAGTGAAAAATAAGGGTCACAAGGTAATGTTATTGCTATTTTTAACTGGGAAAAAGAAAATCTATACTATTTCCTTGGGCACAAGAGTTAGCAAAATGGATCTTGGATTCTATTTCATGTACCTTTGGTCAAATCCATACATTGAGAAATTAATGAGGGAGAGTATCAGTGTATTTTAATCATGCATAATCTCCCAATTAATTTCTCAAGTGTGTGAAAGCTAGCTTTCTTTCTTTCCACAATAAACTTAACTTTAAAAAGAAAACAATACTTCTCTATCTCCATACTGCATGCAGCTCGCCTTCATTGAAAAACAAAAGGATGCTTTGAGCTTCTAAGCTATATGTCCTTGCCTTGGTTCTGAGCATAGTGACATTTTACTGCTGGAGCTTCAAACATTCATGTGTTCCTTTCTCATTAGGATCTATAAACCATTAGACTACACAAATCTTTTCTGTACATGTTTGAAGTATCCTGTACAGATCATTTACATTTATCTTTTAAAATCATTATTTCAATTTTTAATAGACATGGAATTAATTGGATATTATTGTTCAATTGAACAGGAAGCAACCAAATGGCAATAATGAGAAATGTCTACTCTCATTAGTGGCAACTATACAGCTAACACAGTCCTTCTTCCCAAAACCTACAATGGAAAAAACATAGTCTCTTGAGGTGTATGTTAGGAAAACTACCACTTTTCAATGTAATAAAGGAGCTTCATTACTATTTAATGTACTAATGCATACATTATTGTGTTTCATTCTCACTGAGACAAGGCATCAAAAGTTATGTTTTATTACCCTCATACTCTTGGCAAAGAAACCAAGGTGCAGTAACCTTATGTGACTTCTCCAAGTTCACCCTGCCCCTCAGTATTGCAGCCAGCTCTGCTGAATCCTGATCCAGTGCTCTCTCTGCTACAACCTCTCCTGACATTCCTAGTCAGGAACTGAGAAATGACCGAGCAAGGTGGTTTGCAAATGAAATCCCCCAGCTCCTCAGCCGCCTCAGAAGCAGAGGCAGGAGGATCTTGTGTTTCAGGCCAGCTTTGGCTACATAGTTAAACCTCCTTAAAAGATAAAGGAAAGAAATGAGGACGAGTTAAAAAGTTAATTGGAACAGATTTTATCTATATTAGTCTGACATAATCTCATGAATGCTAAAGGGAGACATGGTTAAGGAGCAAACGATGACCACTCACTGTATAGCGATAGCTAGAGAAATGGAATTTTATGGTCCAGTTCCCTCACAATGTCTCCTGAGCAGGCAATAATCTACTATACAGGAGAGTCACCTTTAGCATAGGGACCCTAGTCTTTTATAGTAGGCATGAAGCACGCCTGCCCTTTTCTTTGAAGGAAGACCCAATTTTTATTATACCAGGCAGTGAGAAACCTGCACTTCTTTCCAGAGGACTGTGTTCCATACAAACACCCACTCAAATAATTTTAGCTCAAAAGCAGTATTTGTGCAGAATGTGCAGAAACACGAGAGATTGATGTACAATTATCCTTCAATATTAGTTGCGCATGAATTACATTCTGCTGGAGTTTAAGTGAGCTAAGGGGCAAGATCTAGCAAATGGTTGGCTTCAGGATTTAAACTCAAGTCTCCTTTCACTCTAAATCTCATATTCCTTAATGCCTTGCTGCCTCTGAAAGTAGGGGTATCATCTAGAGTGCTTTTCTACATGTTAAATCTTTCCTTCTGGACAATCATCTTTTTTTCAATTCTGGAAGAAATACCAAACAACCACTTCTCAAATACGTATGTTCTACCTATTAGTGGAAGAAAGTGTAACCTTTAAAAATGGCAAATCTTGGCCCCCAATGGTTTGTTGATCTGCTGTAGTACTTAGCAATAGTATGAGTCCAAGTTTTGGAGCCAGACAAAACTGAAAGAGTAAGTGGACATGGAGATGGGGCGGGGGGAGTCGGGGGAGGAGCACACAGGAGGGTGGAGACCACTTTGGAGTTGAGGAACCCAAAGATAGTCACTTAAGGGAATGATTTGTCTAACAGGAGTCTTATTTTTATCTTACACGTTCATGCTTTTGTGGAAGAAGTTTCTTCAGGAGAAGAACTGGCAGAAGTGCCGAGTTTCATTTCTGGGTCTCTACTGTTTAGAGAGAGCACAAAACAGGGGTTTGGAGGGAATGGAATCCAGGTGTCATGCCTCCCCTAAAACGCACTAAAGTTTCAGGAAGACTCAGAGTATCACATGGAGTGTTTTGCTGACAGGAGTCAACAAGTATGAATGGCTTTTATCCATTGGCCTCTTCCTCTCTAGCTTCTAGATGGATTTTGGTCATGGATAGAACTGACCAAAGCTTCTACCCAGATCCTGCCATTGTTTGCCTGTCTCCCTCTGTCTAGAGAATAGTTCTAGACAGTCCATTTCTCACTAGTCAAGTGCTCCATTAGAACAACAAAGTGTCAGATCTTGGATTCTTCATTGTTTGCCAGCTGTGTAACCTGAGGTAATTAACAAATCTCTACTTCTACTTCTTCCTATGTAACATTGAGCTCATAACTATACAACCATCAGAGGGATAACATCTGAGGGTTAAATATAAAACACTTTAACATAATGTCCAGCACTTAGTAAAGAATCAATAGGTATTAAATAATAGTTATCACGTTGATGTTGTTGCTATTTTTTTCAGTACCAGCAGTGTGGAAAAAGAAGGACATTTTCTCTCCAAGGCTCATTAACTTTTAAAACAGAAAGACTTCGCTAGAGACCCAGTAAATGTCAGTGAACATACGACCCTCCTAAGCCAGGAGAAATGTCTAGAACATATTATCTTCTCTGTGTATTTAGACCATAGGTTGCAAATGTTTCAATTGGCATGTCAAATATTAATAGTGCATGTTTGAATATGTTCACTCAGTTCTAGAAGAGATGTCATCTCCATATCAAGGGATTAAAATCATTGCTTGAATGTTTCCTCTAAGCTGAGATTTCTTTCCCATTATAGGATTTTCTATTATTAATCATTTTCTTTAATATCTTAATAATGTGATAGAAAAAAATCAAATTAGCCTGGTAGAAATTTCCCTTCAAATGGTATTAACTTGGCCTAGTAAAGACTTCAGTTTTCTGCCTAATGAGAATGCTAACTGCCAGCTCAGCCTGTGCCCTGTATGGGTGCATTTCCAGGCCTTCGTTTGTGGAGAATGTATCTATCATCTTGTATTCTCCGCCTTTCATTGCTATTTAAGAGCAATCAGTTCCCAAAGCTTGGCAATTCTGCCATTAAATCCATTTCCTCTTATCTGTCCTCTAAACCACTGAATATCCCCTCACTGACTCTTATCTAGACTGCTGTCATAGATTCATGACCCCTGCCAAGCACTCTTATTCACCCCTATAGAGTGGCCATATTAATCTGTCAAAGGCACACCTCTGATTACACTATTCTATATCCATGCTATGATTGAATGTGTCCCTTAAAAGTATCTGTGCTGGAAACTTATTCCCTAAAGTCATATGTGAGTAGTATTAAGGGGCGGCTTTTGAGAAGTAATTAAGAATAGAGGAGGCCATGAGTATGGGGCCACATAAAGGCAAGAGGAAGGAAAAGCAAAGTTAGCTTGATCTTTCTGGCCATGTGGTGATCTTCACCATATTTTGAAGTAGCAAGCTGGTCTCCACCAGATACACCACACAAGTTAACACCTGGATCTTGGATCTTCTAGCCTCCAGAGCCATAAGCCCTCCTTTCATTAAAAACTACACAGTATCAGGTATGTTGTCACAGTAAAACAAAAATGAAATAAGACAGTGTTACTTATCTACTCTACATAGGAGCAGGAGGAACGAGTTCTAGCTATTTGAAGGCCTCTATGTGAAGGTCGCAAGTGACTTTTTGGAATGAACATGTCCCATACTCACTTCCCTAACTTTCTTTGCCAGTCAAACTGGACGTATTAGTGAAGCTGAATATTTTCCCCTTGCATATTTGCACAGTATTTCTGAATGCATTCTCTATCTTCCCTTCTTTCCTCTGTGTGCCAGGAAATCCAATGGCAGAGTCTTCCTTGCTCTTTGGCTTCTATCTGGGCTTGATCATTGGAGAACATAAATCATACTTCAGAAAGAAGAAAGTATAGAATTGTGCAAATTCCTCTCCTAAAAGCCCAAGTTGCAATGTGGAAGCCTCTGTACAAATTTCAATGTGGCCTCTCTGTTCATCTTTTAGTAACGGTTCCCTCTCCATGCCCTTCAGACAAGGGTCAGAAACACCACCATCCTTTGATGGTTTTCTTAAAGTCTAATCATACATTTTCAGAATAGCCTTTTATTCAATTCTCCTCAAGGTAGGTCCCAGGGGTCATGCCTGTAATCCTAACTACCCAGGAGGCTAAGATTGAGAGGATCACTGTTAGGATCCAGCCAAGGAAGAAAATTCTAGGAGTCTTTATCTCCAATTAGCTAGAAAAATGCTGAACTAGAGGTATAACTCAAGTTGTAGAGAGCCATCTGTAAGCAAGAAAGCCAAACAAGAGTGTCGGGTCCAGAGTTTAAAGCCCTATTTTACACATACACACACACACACACACACACACACACACACACACACGTACACAAACTGGATAATATGTATTCACCTGTGTGAAAGAATAATAGACATACTTGGAGTGGCTTTAAAAAACCAGCTCTCTGCAGTTACTCAAGAGTTGAATTTGAAGGTCTCAGAAAAATGTTACTAGAAAAGAGACACTTTATAAGAAAATGACACACTAGTTATTTGGCTTGCAATGGATTAACACTCATGGGATGGCATAGGACAGGAAGTGACTGAATAAAGTGACAACAGTGACTTCAAAACCAAAAGATCACATGACATTACTTTTGACAGTCGTAGAGAGAATACAGGGAAATTGACATATTGAAGTCCTTCACTTTCTAGCTTAGTACTTTTATAGAGAATCAAAAAGGCTTTGGGACTGCCTTGAAGGAGGCCCTTAGCCCTGTCATTGCTAGAAAGAGATGGCTGACCAAAATCCAAGTGGCAATGAAATGTCATTTGCCAGGTGTCTTATGTCAAGGGGGAAAGGTAGAGGGCTGGGAGAGGAGATGGAGACATTTGTGCAGATACATCTGAAGAGTCTGAGAACTCTGCACCTGCTGTGTATTTCTTCCCATAGACACGGCTCTCTCTCATTCCCACACTAGTCAGTCAAGGCCTACTTTTCCTACACAAAAACCATTGAGAGACCCACGTTAGATAATTACTTAACAAGGCAGCATTGAATCTCAAGAAAAGCACCTCCTCCCACCACTGTACTGTATGGCTTCCAGCACCCTAAGGGATGTAAGACTCTAGACAGAATTGCAGGTCCTGGAAGGCTTAGCCTGGAACAGACAGTCAAGGGCATACTCTGATGGCACTGCAGAGTACTGAGTATGCATGTGAGCAGACTCTGCATGGAGGTCACCAACATTGAGGCCATCCAGAGGGAAAGTTCCCTGCTGACCTCCCTTAACCCCACCTACAACCCTACAACAAGAACTAACTTTCCGTAGTTATCCTGGAAGAACATGCTGAACCCTGCCAATATCCTGACAGGTATACTCTGTTTTCCCATGTCCTTGCTATAATGCATGTTAGTTGTGTCATCCTGTATATATAAGGAAAAGCCAGGCTACTTCTCCTTGGGTCACCAAACCACATTGGAAGCTATGTACACACTGACCAGTTCTTCAAGTGGGCACAACCAGGTGTCCTATAATCCAATATAATTTTCACACTCCACTTGGAAAAAACAGCATGAGATCCCACAGGCATGGGGCTTAGACACATAGACTTTCTGGATGATAGATTCCAGTCACAAAGAAGATGTTTTCACCTGTACTGCTGAATAGCTGGTTAGCTATAAATCCCAATTCACAATTTTCCACAATCTCTTCCTTGGGCTTAGCTGATATGTTAAACCCAACAGCTCACAGCTTTCAGGGAGACACTGGTTTGTTATGAAGACTATGGAAAGGGATATAGAGGAAACCAGGTGCAGAGATGGCTGGGCCAAGGTGTAGGGTAAGGGTTGTGGCACTAAATGCTCTCTCCAGGTACATTACTCTCCAGAAAGTTCCAGCTAGCCAGTCATTCAGATCTATAATCCTCCGAACTCTATCTATGTGGATTTTTATGGCTACTCCATCACTTTAAGCATGATTTATGATACCTTCAATCACTAGTGATTAAGTCAATCTTTCCCTGGAGATTGAAGGTTGAGGGAAGGGAGGAAAGTTGGTTCATTCCTCTAGAAGCAAGCTCTATCCTGAGTCTGTTCAATATGCTCCAACAGCTACCTCACTAGACAAAAAGATGTCCCAAAGATACAGGAAATTCCAAGGGACTTAGGAGCTCTATGTCAGGAAGCATGGTCAAAGACAGAATGTTAGGACAAAAGATGAACCTAATATCCCATCTACAAGGGTACTGAGAGCTCATCTCCCACTGAGTTACAGCTTCAGATTACTCTACATGTTCCCTTTGCTTGGAAGTCCTTTCTGGAAGGTGGTAAGGATTTTTCTCTCCCTAATATTATATTTCCCTTCCTGTATACATATTTTGTGCTGCTAAGCCATTTCCTCTTTGCTCTTTCTGGGTACAATGCATTTCCTTTCTCAATCTATAAGCTTCCAAAAGGCAGTATTTATGAACAATTATTATTTTTATCTTTAATGGTCTTTTGTCAAACTGTTTAATAAATAATATTAACAACCTCTCCTTTTATTTTTCAAGTAGTAGTCTATGTCTTCTGCATATATCAATCTATTCAATCCCCTAATAAACTTGGGAAGTTACGGCTACTATAATATGTATTTCACAGGAAGAAATTAAGCCTAAGTATCTTGTTCAAGGTCACATAGCTGATAAGTAAGAGAATAGGAGACAAGCCCAACATTTGGGCCCAAAACAATGCTGTTCACCACAGTAATATATGCTCGTTGTTAAATGAGCAGAAACAAAAACAAAAGACTTGGAATTACTCATTGATCTCCATTCATTTCATTGTCCACAGGGTACCTGTCATCACTTCTTTTCTCCTTTCTCTCTTCCTTCCCCTTCCTTCCTTTTTCTCCCCTTTTGTTCCTTCCTCAGTTCCCCTCTCCTTCACTTCATTCTTTCCTTTCTTTCTGTGGTTCATAGTTCTGGCAACTAAGAAGTCCAAGCTCAGAGGCTTGCTGTTACAACCCATGGTGAAAATGGTGGCAAGGCAGCATGAGAGAGAACAAGAGCGAGAGGAAGCCTGCACGTGGCCTTTTATATTGAACTCGTTCCTGATAGCAGCATGAATCGTTTCATAGCATGGAGTCTTGGTGACCCGAATACCTCTCAAATAGGCTCCACCCCCAGATGCCACCACATTGGTCACTACATCAGGCATCACATTTAAGTAACTGGACTTAACAATTTATGTGAGGACCCAGGTTCAATCCTCAATAGCTCAAGAAAAAAAAATCACTGGCAGCAAATAAATAAATTTTTTTTCTCAGTAAAACAAAAAAGTAAAAGCAAGCACTTCTTTCTCTTGCCCAAAAAATATTTGGAAATTAAAACACTTGAAAAAGACTCCCAAGTAGTATCTATTTGGGGGTCTGATCTCCTTCCCACGTTAACTAACGAACTAAATACTAGTTTTCCATTTCCAGCAGCATCATGCTTGCCTCATCAGCTTTTCTGCTTTTCCCCATCACTGACATTTGGCACCTCTATTGCTGTGACATAAACACGGAGCAAATGAGTTGTACTTGCAAGTGATCATGCCCTCAGGGACAGCAAGGGACTCCAAGAAGCAGAGTTTGAAGCAATCACATGTAAAAAAAAAAAACTCACTTATTCTAATAAGGGGCATTTTTCTAACCCTAAATTTGCCCAATTGTTAAAAGAGCTAGATTTTGCCCTTTGGTACATCTATTGAAAGACAATTGTTTGTTATTTTCGTTCAGTGGTTGTACAAAGGAGTTGCCATTTAACAACGCAGTTTATGAATTCACTGTCTCCTGATCATTTTTTTTAAAAAAATAACTAAATTAAAAGTAAAAGTAAAAAATAACTAAATTAAAATTAGTCACCTTTTGGCCTTACATACCAAGGAGGCATTTTGAGTATACCATTCCATCTAAGATCAAATTCAAAATAGCTGTATACTTTTCGTATAATATATGACGAGAGTGAGCAGAAAGCATGTGAGATCACATTATCCCAAACACACAGGATAGCCCTGAAAGCTAACAAAGGTTCTCAGTAAGTCTAACCCTAGTAGAGTGTTGCCTTCTTGTCTTTCAAATCATGAGATGATAAGAATGCATTCATATCCATTATTCATTTATATATACTGGGAATCTATTATGTGTCAGACAACATATTTTGATAGCTATAGTTAATTTAAAAAATAGAACTCTCATGTTTGTTTAAGAACAAAAAATCCTCCTCTAAAACTGAAAGCTATAATTAATTAAGAATAATGGCAACTTGTAGGAGAACAATCTGTCATATCTGTTGAGCAAAAAATCAAAGTTGTCAAGTTTGACTTGGTCAAGTCTAAGACATTCCATTCATTAACTGCGTGACCTGAGATAGATTTCTTAGTCTGTTTGCTCATGAAACACAGAAATGAAATATGATCTACCTCACAGAAATTAGACAGACAGTATGTGTGAAATGTTCAGCTTGGTGCTAGTTAAGTAAACACTTAATGAAGACTTTATGCATAAATTTATTCCTGAAAGACTTGTGAAGACAGGTATTATATTTTCTTAAATGTTGAAAGAATTGATCAGCAGAAACATCTGGGTGTTTTACCATAGAATAATATATTTAATTTCTTGAATATATATGTGGAGCTATTGTGGTTTCCTTTTTTATCTTGTATCAGTATTGAAAATTGCATTTTTCAAAGTATTTATGTTGTTGAACTGAAAGAAGCTAAGTTCTTCACACTTTAAAGTATACGTCTCATTGTTGCAATGGGTCCACCTGTATCCCTATTTAAACAATTTGTTTTTTCTCTTCCCCTCCCCAAATTATACTAACATCAAATACAGTAAAAACAGGACTTATATTGTGGGGGAGGGATATACAAAGCAACAAAGAAATCCTCTTATAAATATGTTAGAAACAATAGCAGGAAAGAAAAACCATTTGAGTCCTTATCTTGGAGTTCATTTCACCTAACATCAACTTATCTGACTGTTTCTGTTTGTCTCAGACATATATAATAGTTATTGCAAATAAGGGAAACCATGGGACCTATGTTTCTTTAGGCCTGGCTTGCTTCACTTAATATAATTTTTTCCAAGTCTTTCCATTTCCTAACAAATGGGGCAATGTCATTCTTTCTGATGGAGGCATAGAATTCCATTGTGTATATATACCACATTTTCTTGATCCATTCATCTACTGAGGGGCATCTGGGTTGGTTCCATATCTTAGCTATGGTAAATAATGCTGCAATAAACATAGTTGTGCTGGTAGCTTTAGTGTGGTCTTGTTTGTGATCATTCAGGTAAATGCCCCAAAGTGGGATTGCTGGGTTATGTCGAAAAACGAACTTTACAACTTTGTCTGGGGAGGGGGGTAGTGGGGGGCAAGATGGGAGGGCAGGGATGGTAAGGGGAAACAAAGGAGGAGGCAACAATGCTTGATAATAAATGAACTCATTACCTTGTTCATTTAATTGTAACCCCTCTGTACGGTATTTTCACAATAAAAAGTTATTAATAATAATAAAAAGTAAATATATAAACAGACACAATAGTGGTATTCATTTTTATTTTGATGTGGGTAATTTAGGCCTTATTCTCTTTTCTTCATGATGAGTCTAGCTAGAAAGTTACTAAGTTTATTTATTTTCCACTTATAATCAGCTTTGGATATTGTTAATTTTTCATTTCTCAGTTTTCTTTTTCACCCATTTCTGTTCTTACTTATTATTCTCTTTTCTACTTACCTGGATTCACATTGTTTGTTTTATGCCAGCACTGGGGCTTGAACTGAGGGCCTCAAATTCTTACTAGACTTTCTTGCTGTTGTCTGGCACTCTAGCATTGAATCATACCTCCAGTCCAGTTTCCTCTCCCCACCCCCAGGAGACTTTTCTACTTGGGTTGGCTTTGAATAAAAGTCCTCCTGGTCTTAGCCTCCTGAGTAAGGAGGATTACAGGTATGAGCCACCAACATCCCACTGTTCTTTTATTTATTTTTTCTAGTTCCTAAATGTATAATGTAAGGTTTTTAATAATGTGCTTTCTTCTTTTCTAACAGAAAACTTTTAATGTCATAAATTTCCTTCTAAGGCCTGTTTTAACTATAAACAATTTGGATGGATTGTCTTTTCTTTGTCATTTTGTTGTATTTTGAATATTCTCTGTGATTTTTTTTCCTTCCACCATGGATTGTTTAAAAATATGTTGATTAATTTCCAGATTGTCAAATTTTCTAGATGTCATATTTTTTATTTATAATTTAATTCCACTGTAATCAAAGAACATGCTATGTATAATTTCAGTCCCTTTGAATTTCTGAGCTGTGATTTATGGCTCAACATATGCTCTATCTTGCAGAGTGCAACATATGCAATTTAAAAAGAGTGTTACCCTTCGTTGTTGGGTAGAGTTGTATATGAATATTAATTAGGTCAAGGTGGCTGATTGTGATGTTCATATGTTATATATCTATAATAATTTAATTTTTCATCCAAGTAGTTCTACCACTAATAGGGAAGAAGGGATTGAAACTATGATAAAAAATTGTAGATTTTCTATCTTCTTAATTAGATCAATATCTTGGCACATCTACTAAAGCTCTGCCATTAAGCACATAACCTTTCATGATTATTGTATTGTGTTGAGCATGAATTGGGCATTGTATTATTGTGCAGTATGCTTTATTATTTGTGATAATACTCCTTGTGATTAAATCTTCATCTTTCACTCTGTCTTTCATATGTCATTCTTTATATGCTGTATTTTCTATTCATTTTCTGTCAAATTGTTTCTGTATTTAAAGTAAATATCTAGACAGTAGCATATTAGTATGATTTTTAATTCATTTTTATCATCCTGCCTTCAATTTGGAGTCTTTATACTCTATTTCTAGTTAATGTAAATATTAACTAAGTTAGATTTAACTTGCCAATTATTATTCTTCCTGCTTCTATTCTGTCTCTTTTTTTCTTTTTCTTAGGTATTTTTAACTTTAGCATTTCTTTCTAATTACTTACATAATGTTTTTTATTTTAAATATAATTTTTATTGTAAAGATACTGTACAGAGGGGTTACAGTTACATGAGCAAGGTAATGAGCCAATTTCCTATCACACATTGTTACCCCTTCTTTGTCTTTCCTCTACCATCCCCATCCTCCCCACCTCCCCCACTCCTCCCCCACCCTGAAGTTGTAAAGTTCGTTTTCAACATAGTATCTTGTACATCTCATTGTTACAATGGGTCATCCTGTATCCTTATTTCAGCATTTTGTTATTTCCCTTTTACTCCCCAAATTAGAAAAATGTATATACAAGATGCAGGGCACTGGAATCAAATACAGTGACAGAAATGCAAATCAAAAATTCATTGAGATTCCACTTCACTCCAGTTAGAATGGCTATAATCTAGAAATCTAATAACAAATGCTGGAGGGGATGTGGCCAAAAAGGAACTCTACTGCATTGTTGGTGGGAATGTAAACGTGTTCAATCACTTTGGAAAGCAGTATGGAGGTTCCTCAAAAGACTTCATATAGAGCTTCTCTATGACCCAGCAATCCCACTTTTGGGCATTTACCCAAACGATCACAAACAAGGCTATACTAAAGCGAACAGCACAACTATGTTTATCACAGCATTATTCACCATGTCTAAGATATGGGACCAACCCAGATTCCCCTCAGTAGATGAATGGATCAAGAAAATGTGATACACACACAGACACACACACAAACACACCATGAAATTCTATGCCTCCATCAGACAGAATGACACTGCCTCATTTGTTAAGAAATGGAAAGACTTGGAAACAATTACATTAAGTGAAGTAAGCCAGACTCAAAGAAACGTAAGTCCCATGGTTTCCCTTATCTACAATAACTAGTATATGTCTAGAACAAGCAGGTCAAAAGCTATATACATATGACCATATAACCTGATGCTAAGCGAAATAAACCCAAGATAGGGACACAAGTGATTTTATCTTTCTTGTTGTTCTTTTTAATGTACTTATAATGTACTATGTGATTTTTTTGCTGTTTCTTTGTATGTTCTTCCCCCTGGTACAGCCCCTGTTGTCACTGTATTAGATATTATTTTTAATTTGGGTAATTTTTTATAGCTTCTTGATGTTATTTACCATTTCTTGAACTTTTCATTTATCCTTGAAAAACAGTTTTCCATCAGATATAATTTTTCCTTCAGACTAGAGAGCTTCTTTTAATGTTTCTTGTCATGGATATCTGCTGGTAATAAATTATCTTTTTTTCAATCTAGAGATAAACTTTATTTTGTCTTCATATTGGAAACATTTTTTGTACAGAATTCTGGTTGGCAGATATTTCCTTCAGCATGTGTATAACAATACAAGTCAATTTGTCATTGGCCCCTAACTCTTTTTTGGGGGAGTGGGGGGAAGGTCCGGTTGTGGGGCCTGAAATCTGGGCCTGGCTGTCCCTCAGCTCTTCAGCTCAAGACTAGCGCTCTACCACTTGAGCCACAGCGTCACTTCTGGCTTTTTTCTTTTTGCTTATGTGGTGCTGAGGAATGGAACCCAGGGCCTCAGGCATGCAAGGCAAGCGCTCTACCACTGAGCCACCTTCCCAGCCACGACCCTAACTCTTTTTTTTTTTTTTTTGCCCATCATGGGGCTTGAACTCTGGGCCTGGGCGCTGTCCCTCAGTTCTTAAGCTCAAGGCCAGCGCTCTACCACTTGAGCCACAGCGCCTCTTCCGCGGACCCCTAACTCTTATGTCACTTCTCTCTCCCAAACTTTACAATGGTCTGACCTAGTAGGTGTACTTCTTAAGGTGCTTTGTCCTTCGGGTTTTCTGAACTTTTTGAATCTGTACACTTATGTATTACAAACCTGAAAACTGTTTTATTCTTTGTTTAGCTGAATAGATTATTCTATCACATATGCTCTCTCCATTTTTTCCAAGACTCTAATCACATGTATTTAAGAATTCGGTATTATTTCCATAGGTGTTAAAGCCTTTTACTTTTTGAAAGTATTTATTTCTCTTTTCTTCAACCTAGATAATTTTTATTTTTTATATCTTTAAAAATACTTTCTTTCTTTCTTTTTCTCTCTCTTCCTTTCCTTCTGTCAAGACAGGGTCTTGTTATGCAAGTTAGACTTGCCTCAAACTCAAGATCCTGTTCTCACTCAATTTCCGGAATGAAAGCTGTGTGCCACTATATCCAGCTTCTTTCTTCTCTCTTTCTGTCTCTTTCATTCTCTCTTTCTTTCTTTTTCTTTTTCTTCTCTCTCTGTCTTTTTTCCGTTCTTTAATCATTAGCAATATTCTAATTTCATATTTTCACTATAAAATTTTATTTGTATTTTTTTAATTGTAGAATTTCTGTGTGTGTGTGTGTGTGTGTGTGTGTGTGTGTGTGTGTGTGTGTGTATGTGTGTGTGTATTGGAGCTTGAACACAGGGCCTGGGTGTTGTCCTTGAGTGTGTTTTCCTCATAGCTACTGTGCTACTACTTGAGCCACAGCTCTACTGCTGGCTTTCTGGTGGTTAACTGGAAATAAAAGTCTTATGGATTTTCTTGTTCAGGCTAGCTTTGAGCCAGGCTCCTCAGATGTCAGCCTCCTGAATACCTGGGATTACAAGTGGAAGCCGTGGTGCCTGGCCTTTTGTTTCTTTTCCATACTGCTATTTATCTGCTGAAATCCCCTACTTGTTCACTTATTACAAGTTTATTTCACAATCCTGAACCTAATCACAACAACCACTATAAAATCTTCATCTTCTAGATCCAGTATCTCTGTCTGTCTCCAGTGATTACATTTTTGTCTCAAATGGAAGTGGTCATGCTTTCATCCATTGAGTTTAAATGGTTTATCAAATATCATATATGATGAAATGTAGTGGCTCTGGATTCATTTATATTGCTAAGGAGAGTTTTAATTGTTTTTGTTTGGTTTTGTTTCAGTAATACTAACTTAACTTGGCACAGACTCCAAACTAACTCTACTTTTTGGTGGGAGGAAGCTGAGATCTTTCTTCATTGAGATATATATATATATATATATTTACATATATATATATATGTATATATATATGTTAGCTAGGATGCTTGGTATATACCTCATGCATGCATATTTCAGGAGCCAAAGACACAGGCAAAGTTTAAAGATTAAGTCTGCACCTAACTGGCTCTCTCCTTTTAAAGATTTTTCTCCCCTTCTTCCTCCTCCTTCCTCTTCCTCCTTCCTCCTCCTCCCTTCTCCTCCTTTCTCCTCCTCCTCCTCCTCCTCCTCCTCCTCCTC